>NW_015172598.1:68671-91100 GCF_001447785.1 Gekko japonicus | reverse complement strand
GCTCTGTCATCTTGGTGCTTGGGGGGGGTCAACAGTGGGAGGGCTCCTAATGTCCTGGCCCCACTGGTGGACCTCCTGATGGCACTGGTATTTCTGGCCACTGTGTGATACAGAGTGTTGGACTGGATGGGCCTTTGGCCTGATCCAACATTAGCATCTCTTATGTTCTTATGCCATGTCAGTTTATGCCATGTCAGTTTGCTCTTCCATCTGGCTGATCTTCTGCTGTAGAAGTAAGTCTATCTTAGATTACAGAGTCCAGAGCCGTTTTCACAGCTTTTTCTACTATTGGAGTGATTGTTTCTTGTAAAAAAAAAATGGAGATCTGTAACCATTAGTGTTAGGGAGCTGCGGTGGCTCAAGTGGCTAAGACGCTGAACTGCAGGCTGTGGAAGGTCGGTAGTTCAGCAGTTCAAGACCCGGGTGCCGCATGACGGGGTGAGCTCCCGTCTCTAGTTCCAGCTCCTGCCAACCTAGCAGTTCGAAAGCAAGAAATTGCAAGTAGATAAATAGGTACCACTCCAGTGGGAAGGTAACAGCGTTCCGTGCGCCTTGGTGTTTAGTCATGCCGGCCACATGACCACGGAAATGTCTTCGGACAGTGCTGGCTCTTCGAATTTGAAATGGAGATGAGCACCGCAACCCTAGAGTCGGATTCGACTGGCTTTCGAGCAAGGGAACCTTTACCTTTAACCATTAGTGTTAGAAAATTTTTCCCTTCTACTCCAGCCATTTTAAAATATTGTATTAAAAACAGAGAATCTCTCCAGCTCTTTGTCAATAAAATCTCTACACTCACACAGCTTTCTATGCTTACCCATTTACATTAAAAAGAGAGTTCCCAGGCAAGGCAGACAGTCTTATCATTTAGTTGTAATACAGACTTACCAGTTGTATACAAGAACCTCAGAACATAATATACTTTACAATTTTCAACAAGCCGCAAAGGTATGCACAATGAGTTATAAGAAAATGAAGTCGTGAAAGTTAAAAATACACGCTTAATAGTTCATTAATTCTTCGTTCTTTCTCCTTGATTTTACTTTATGGTCCAAATAATAAGATGTAAATATTTATAATCCAAATTAGATGTCCTTCCATGAATCCTTATGGCTCAATTATAATTCCAGGGAAAATAGGTTTCTATTTCAAGAATATAAAATCTGACGCTTGTTACAGTGTTCCAAAGATTTAAAATTCACAATATGGTTTTGTAATCCAAACTAGAATAATATCACATTTATAAATCTGTTTCACAGTTTTCTTCTCAGACATCAACCTTATCTTCTTTAGCCCAGTAAATTTATTAAGAAAGTTCCTTTCTCATCACACCGAAAACTGGAAGCTCCACTGAGTGATTGTGGTGGCTACAAACAAGAAGGCTTTCTGGTCCTTCATTTGGGCCTGAATTTAATGACCTTTGGCCACTTCAGATGGCTTTCTCAGTGCAGCTAGCTGAGGAGAGAATGTGCCACCTATGTCAGCATGTGTCGAAAACTGGAGTATAGATGATTTCTCAGTGGTTTGAAATTCTTACAATTCATCGAAAACGAAGTGTGAATGCTGCCGATGCATGTCAGTTTTCAGAAAACATTTATCAGCGTCTTTCTTGCCCACTACACAGTAGGTGGAAATGGCTGCCTGCTAAGAACAGAATGAAATAACTAATCTGCTGCTATGTGCAAAGTTTTCACTTTTCACTGTTACTGTACAGAATAAATGCTCAAGCCACTGAAGGCTCAGCAGAACTGGGTGGAATTGATTTCTCTCTGATGTCTGCTTAGAGGGATTGAACAACTCTGAAAAGGATTTTGGAACAACATATATTAGTGGGAAAGAACTGGCTCAAGAAATGGGAAGGATTCTGTTGGTCTTCACCTAGTGTGACATGATCTACAAGCGGATGATGTGCCAACTTCAAGTGGCCAAGCTGTACTCTGACATTTTCTTTAAGATAGTTTAAAAATAGAAGGTGGGGAAAGGGAGGCATGCAGGGTAAAAAACTAAAAGTGGATCCTGCTTTGCAGTGTAACCATGTAAATTTGGAAACCATGAATATATAGCCCCCTTTTTCTTTTTACCAAGTGGCTTTAAAAGAAATTTTGCTCTGTCCTAAAATCCCAGGGACTCTGGTAGAACCATTAGAAGCTAGTGATGCGGTCTTTTATTTCTCTCTGAGAGCCAAACACCCACAAAGTGATGGGGTAGGGAACACTGTACAGTGAAGTAAAATGTCTAGGAGTACTGAAGCCTTCCCCTGCCTGTCATTTTGTTTTTATATGTGAAAGGCTTTTCCTGATCTCTTTCGATGGAGCTTAGAGTAGGGTATGTGGTATCCTTCCAAAAATCTGGGAGCCTGAGCAATGGTGGCTGGCCTCAGGTTAACCAGTGAGCTTCCCAGTACAACACTTCTGCCACTACTACATCTTCTAACATGTAATTCTCTCTGCTTCCTGCCCCCACTGTTTTTCTAAATGAAGGCCTCACTATACATTGTATTTTCCTTCACAGGCCTGCACAAGCCTGCCACAGTGACTTTCAGGTGGGTAGCCATGTTGGTCTGAAGCAACAGAACAAAGTTTGAGTCCAGTAGCTCCTTTAAGCCCAATTTCAGTCCGACATGTGCTACAAGTTCCATGCCTGGAACTCAGTTCCAAGACACTTTGCTCAGTTTGGGTCAGGATCATGATATACATGGGTAGGTCTTTCCCCCTGTACCATTTTCCTGGCCTGAAATGGTCTGAGAGGTGTTGTTTGCCCTATTAGGGAAACTTAACGGTGGCTCTCAGTCCATGTAACTGCTCCCCAAGGGGCAATAGTTGATCCCCAGGGCCTTTTCTGGTTAGGCAAGCAGCACAGGCGCTGAAGGCTTAAACTCCTTTTTGCTTGCTGTGTTCCCTGTTTGAATCTGCCCCATTTTTGCCTGTCAATTGAATTCTGAGCATAGAACATTCAGTGCACATCTGATCGGAAGTCCTCATGGTGAACTTGGGGAGGACACATGGCAAATATAGTGTATAGTTTGGTCCTGAATGTTTAATATGCATGTTGTGTTATAGAAAAAGTGGGTGGCAGAGCAGTTACAGGGGGAAAAGAGCATACAGGCTTAAGGCACACAACTACAGTATTTCTTCACTGCAAATTGTGCCTTCCTCTACTACCATAGCCATTCAGAGTGAAGGCTGGTGCCAAATGTCTAGTTGAGACTTCTCTCAGGGCTATAAACTGGGAAGAAACTTTTCTGTATCAATACCTATTCAATGGAAGTGTGTGTGTGTGTGGGGGGGGGGTTAATCAAATGCTAAGTTTGCTACCAGGCACTGTAGTGAAAATACAATTAATACAAAAAGCATTATGTGCTAATTACATGTCAAACTTGCTTTCAAACAGGAAAATTTGTATCTCCCAATCACATATTTCACATACACTAATTTATCACTGTTTTCTGCTGCAAGTTCCTAATAAAATTAAAATTGTGAGTGAAAATGTGTTGCTGTACAAGCTGCATGTTTTGAGTATCTGTCAGGCAGAATCTTCCAACTTCAAACATAAGGTCAACTTGAAGATATTCCTAAAAGGAACTTGAAAATAGATCAAGGTGGGCAGCCGTGTTGGTCTGAAGCAACAGAACAAAGTTAGAGTCCAGGGGCACCTTTAAGATCAACAAAGTTTTATTCAAGGTGTGAGCTTTTGTGTATGTGCACATTTTGTATGGAATTTGTGTATGTGCACAACATATGGAATTACATATCATAGTTATATGTATAGGGGTGTCTTGTGAAAATACTTTTTTAACAGATCAAAAGAGTGACATGGGGGAGATTTTTGCCACATTTCCTGTTTTACTTTTTTAACAGATCAAAAGAGTGACAAGCTGGGATCTTCTTCATGGTCTCTGTGCAGGCCACACACTGGGTTACATGCCCATGCTGATCCCTTGTCAGGAAGCCTAAAAAGCTTTAAAGATAACCTTTTCTAGGTGGGGTCCCCCTCAGTCCTCGTGAACATGCGTCTACTGAGCATGGTCAGAACTGCGGCAGACCCTGTCCCCACTCAGTTCCTTTTTTACTGCCATCTCAGTTGGACGTCTTTCCTCATATCTGGGATAGCCTAACTTACCTCAGTAAGGCAAATCCTGTTAAAAAGAAAAAGGATAGTCAGAGAGGGACCCATTAGTATCCAGATTGCCTCCCATCAAATCCCCCTTTTTATTACAACACCTGACTGGACTGAGAAGGCAGCGTATGGGACGGTCGCCATTCTTTAAATGGTGTTACAGCTGCAACGGCAAAATTCCCCCAACTGATGGCCACGATCATTGTCTATTGTGCCTGGGGGAGAATCATAAACCAGGCCTCTGCCAGCATTATTCGAGATTTACTCGCCAGGCTAGAAAGAATCAGGCCACCCGTTTTAAGACCTTCCGACTAGAAAAGGTACTAAATCCAATGATGGCTGAGCCCTCTGGATCTTAACATACACCACGTCCCTCTAGTGTAGAGTTGGGAGATTCGGTGCTTCAACAACCCACTCTGCTGAAGCCGAAAAAGACTAAAACCAAGAAGCCTCCCAAAAGGACATCCAGCTCAGGCTCGATAGCCACTAAGTCAAAGATCCTGCAAACTACAAAGGATCCTGCAAACTACAGGCCTATTAACCACCAGACAAGCAGGTGCTGCCCACAGTTACGGTGCCACCTATACTACTGACGGGACTGTTAACAAAATCACGCTCCATGAGGCGCGTGGAATCGCCTTCGGATCCAGTCACTCAGTGATTGACCCAGATGCCCCCTTCATAAGGGGTTCCTGGACTTAATTCAATGCATGGCAAAAACACTGGGAATACAGTAAGTACCAGGGGCAACGTATGTATCTGACATAGTACATAACATACTCCAATCAGACTAACCAGCATCTTCGGTACTGCCAGTACATCTGGCGACTTTGAAGGAGGCTTGGGACACTCCAGCTTCAATGCCACCTGTCCCAAAATGCTATGAGGCCATGTATAAAGTGCAGAGCAATGACACTAAGTTTCTACAGTCGCACCCTGAACCAAATTTGGTGGTAGTCCATTTTTTGACTCCACCAGACAGGGAGGGTGGAAGATTGGATACGATCATGAAAAAGATCTATGGATCCACATCGCTTTCTTCCAAGATGCAGACGTATGTCTCATATCTATCAGCATACATTTTTAACCTTTCCAAAAATTGGATGCCCTACTTACCTGCGGACATACGCTCAGAAGTTATATCCATTATCCAGGAGTCATGGACTGCACAGAGGGTTTTCCCCAAACCGGAGGATGAAGGTCAGCAGGCGCTATGTATGTTGGATGTTCGTAGAACTCTGGCTTTTTATTTGTTCAGGACTCAGACTTTTAGAAAGGATAATAGATTATTTATTTGTTATTCCGAACCACATAAAGGCTTACCTGTTTCAAAATACGGTTTTCCAAGTGGGTCTCCTCCGCCATTGCTTTGAGCTACTAACTTGCAAATGAACCCTTTCCATCTTTGCCAAAAGCTCATTCAGTGAGGATGGTGGCAACGTCAACAACATTCATGGCTGGAGTCCCTCTGAAGGACATGTGTGCTGCAGCTACATAGTCCTCTCATTCCACCTTTGCTGCACACTACACACCGGACATAAGGCCAGAAAGGATGCCAGTTTTGGACGGGTGGTACTTAAGTCCATTTCCCACTGAGTAGATGTTTAATAAGTTGCATGTTCTGTTATGTAACTAAGTATGGTGTACAATTGAGTATATTAGTTGGATGTTGAGGGGGCACAGTTCAACTCCTGGTTGGTTACTTTTGCTGTTCAATTATAAAGTTTATTACTGTACTAGAGATGGGACTATAAAGATTTTTCCCTTTTTTGATTATTTATATTTCTCTGGTTTTTATAGATTTATTCTTAAATAACATTTTATTGGGATGTAATGAAGGCCTGTTATATAGAAAGTCTCTCTTTCTTGTAGGTCAGGGTATTTTTCCAGCTGATGTTAACAGACAAGACAATAGCATTCTTTTGGTACAAGAAGGTAGAAGGTTCATGGTTCTAATTGTTTAGGTTATAACTTCATAGTGTCTGGGTCAAAAAGGATTTTTAACTTGGTATCAGAGAAAAACACCTTTGTTCGGGTGAGAAGAAGCCTTGGCCGATACAACTTAGGTCAGGTCAAGTAAATATGTGACACTATTGTATAGACACACCTTTCTTACATTTGACCAATAAGGAGATTTTCATTTAAATGTTGCTTAATTTTTTTTATTTATTTTTTTTGAGATTTATATCCCGCCCCATCCAGTATTCAGCTCGGGGCGGCTAACAGGCGGCGATGCCGAGGTTAAAATATACATATAACAACATAGTAAAAACGGGACAGATCCATCCAAACCGGCTGCCGCGTCAACCTATTATGGTAACCTATTATGCTTTCTGAATATTATTTTCATGATGATGGTATGATGATGTCATATAAGTATTTAACTTCATGTATTTCCTGGTTGGGCTCAGAAAGCAGTCAATTTTGATAGGTCATTTGGCCTGTTTTCCATGTTTGATTGCAATTAAATACAAGATCTTCCTCCTCATTTTGACTTCAATCTCCTATTTTTGACTGGATATTAATTTGTATAACATTACTTTGCTTTGACTTGTAGTGGCATGACTCTTAATGGGGGTCATCCTGTATTACTGGTAGATGCCAACACCCACCGTCCATGGTATTCAGCTTGTGAATCACCCAGTGTGTGGCCTGCACGAAGAAGATACACAGGTTGCTTACCTGTAACTGATGATCTTCGAGCGGTCATATGTGCAGTCACACACACCCACAGTCTTCCCTTCTGCTGGCATCTCCTGGTCACTATCCTGATGGTGCTGGGACTTCCTGGCAGTGTGCAAAAGGAACTGAGTGGGGGTGGAGTCTGCCTCAATTCTGATCATGCTCAGTAGACAAATGCTCATGAGGACTGAGGGGGACCCCACCTAGAAGAGGTCATCTTTAAAGCTTTTTAGGCTTCCAAGCGAGGGATCAACAGGTGTGTAACCCAGTGTGTGACTGCACAGATGACCACTCGAAGATCATCAGTTACAGGTAAGCAACCTGTTTTTTTCTGGTTATCAGCTGTTTGGTTTCAACTGGGGGGGAGGAAGTGTGCGGACTCTAATCTGGGAGAAACGGGTTTGATTCCCCACTCCTCCACTTGCAACTGCTGGATGGCCATAGTTCTGACAAGAGCTGTCCTTGAAAGGGCAGCTCTTGAAAGAGCTCTCTCAGTCCCACCTATCTCACAGGGTGTCTGTTGTGGGGAGGGGAAGGGAAAGGAGTTTGCAAGCCGCTCTGAGACTCTGAGTGAAGGGCGGGATATAAATCCAATCTCCTCTTCTTCTTCATAGGTAATAAATATGTCAGAACTGGAGACTGATGTGCCCTAAATTATGAGAATTCCATCAGACCCCATCCATCTCCTTTCTAGCATGGAGGCTAACTTTACAGTATCTTGGCTGAGTAGAGTATTTTCCTTGTCCCCAAAACGGAGAACTACATTTAAATCTACCATTCCAAATTACATTACAAATTCAATTATATTCTTAATTGTTAAGAGTAGTAATATTTTGCTTCACTAAAATATGGAGTTAACTTGAAAGGATATTGTTGGTCAACAACGTGCTACTGCTTCAGCTGAGAGGAAAGAGGCAAATAAGATCACCTCCTAAAGCTTGTAAAAATATGTGTCATGTATCCAGTGTTCCCTCTAAGATGAGTTAGTGTGAGCTAGCTCACAGTTTTTTAGCCTCTAGCTCATACATTTTTTTCCTTAGCTCAGGAAGGATGGCTCCAGAGCAAACTAATTTATGCAGTAGCCAAATCACCTGCTCACAACTTTAATGCCAGATAACTCACAAAGTAGAATTTTTGCTCACAGGACTCCACAGTTTAGAGGGAGCATCCTGAAGAAGTTTGTACTAGATTTAATATGTTAAAATAAGCATCAATAAATTAGAACTAGGCAAAATGTAATCTGTTCAGTTTCCAAAGAGGCAAGAGAGAGAATATATATAAATTGCAATGAGCCTGCACAGTAGGCACCTTTTAAGATTGATTCACTTCTTAAAAATTGACATCTACAGTAATACTTATGTACCAAAGACTCATGTGAAAGAATGCTAGTAGAGATGGAGCCAGGGGGTATTTTAGAGTTGCAGCGCTGCTTTCATGCTGTCTGTCATGACCACTTAGCATACTCCATCAGGTTCTTGCAAAGTATTTTGTCGTCCAGAGACCATTCAAGGCTTTGAAGTTAACAGAGCTTGGAGGGGAGCCAGGAAACTAACTAGCAACCATTGTAGATTAAGCAAAGTGAGAACGATGTGCCTCTACCAGCAATCTAGTTAATTCTGTTCTGGCATCTCCCATTATTTAGTTTCTCAACCAGCTCCCACCTGGTTTCTGAAAATGATGCTAGCTTTCTCACAGTAGTATCCCCTTCTTGGCACTGGGGGGACAGTCTAATAAAAAAAGATTGGAACTACCCTCTCACAATGGAGTTACCTCCCACAACACCATGCTAAAAGACAATACAAAACCTAAGGTCCCTCCTGTTGAATGGTTGTCATTGCTTATTGCCATAAGTGCCATGCTACTGTCTTACAAATAAGTATCTGCTCATACCTTATAATATTGACTACACTACAGATCAAAAATAATTGGCACAGGTTTATTAAAGTTTTGTTGAACTCCAAAGTTTTGTGTGCATGTGATCTATTTTAGGCAGCTGCTTATTCTCCATGCATTTTTGTGTAGTTGAGCAACCAACCGCTGCAATGTTCAGGGCCTGCACATGGTGAAGCCTTATTCTCAGGCCAGCAGCAACAGGACTGGGTATTGCGTATGCCTCTCTTAGCAAAGAACAATATTGTAAAGAACAAGTTTGGCAAGCTAAAGGCAATATGTGTTTTCAGCAACTGTTAAGAATCACCAGGTGAGAATCATGGAATTTTAGAAATAGTAGATCTATCAATCTAGCATTTTTCTGTCTTCAGACCTCGTGAGCAGGCCTCAGAAGAGGTGGCATATAAATTTTACAAACAAACCCACATTATCCCTTCTTTTTGCCATATCTACCACCATTTCCATACTTTTCTCTTAAAGCATCTCCATTCTGAAATGCCTTCACTTGAAATTCCTCATATGTTTTTCTCAAACTGCCAGGTTGGCACCATTCTATCCACTTGTGTTATCCTCTCTCAGAGAGCAGCATGAATGATCCCTTTGGCCATCATCTGATTCCCACTGGTTGTGCTCATTATCAATATATCTAATGGTCAAAAAGAGGTTAAGAAACTGTGGCGTGAACTGAAGCACATACAGGTGGACCCAGGGCAGCAGATTTTCCCTGAGGAGGATGGTGGGTCACAGATGATGATGACAACGGGTGCTTATGCAGCCCAAAATACTACTACTGGCACCATTTGCTTAACCAAACACATTTATTGCCCACTTTGCCTTTTCTGGTCAAAAACATTTTCAAATTGGAAATAGAAGCTGGCTTATTGGAATGTTTTCTCTGCTTTTTAAATGCCTGTTTCCATAGCAACTCATTTCATTTGCCTGAGCTGGCATTGTTGACACACTCTCTCAAGGCCAAACTAGTGACTGTTTGTGTCCTGGGTTTCTTTTCCTAATCTGGGGCTGCTTTGCTCTTTTTCTTGTCCCTTCAACAAGGACTTTGCCACTCAGGCTTAACCCTCCTGCTACTCACTCTGGAAGATTGTAAAATACTTAGCCGTCTGCTCCCCCATTTCATTGTGGCTCTTGACTTTTAAGAAACTTGCTGATTTGCCGCTCTGGATATATTCAAGGTTTCAGTGGGACTCCAAGTGTTCCACCATCCCAGGGACAGACATGTTTAGCTTCAGTAGTGCTAAAATACCATCTAGTCCCAGAATATTTACTGGATTGTGTTGCTTTCTTACAGTTTTTATTTTATACTGCATCCAAAGAATTGGCTGTGAAATTCATACCCTCCTTCTTAATACTTGTTTGCCCCTACATTGCATTAACCATAATTCTTTTGTCAAGTGTCTAGGCCTAGGCTCCTTGGCTCCCTGCCCAGAATGCCCCTTCATCTTACACCAGGGGTGTCAAACTCATTTGTTATGAGGGCCGGATCTGATATAAATGAGACCTTGTTGGGCCGGGCCATGTGTGCCATAAAATGTAATGCCAGGAAGGAGAGATACAAACTTTATAAAGGACACAGACAAACACAAAGATTTTTTAAAACTTTACATAAAACATGCTTAAAACACCTGCACTCTTGCAATATTTTGTCTATTTAGCAGTCTCTGATAACTGAAGCCTCTTGCTCTGAATTATTGCAACAAAATAGCAATCTTGAGTATGCTGTTCAGGTGTGTATCTGTAAACTGCAAACCTAATTTTGATTTATTGACAGTCATTACAGGAATCTTATGCTCAGTATTCTGAGCCTAGGACCCAGGGGGAAACATGAAATGGCTAGGCATTGCAACCTTTTGTTCATAAGTTGCTTCATGTGCTAGTCAAGAACATGAGAAGGCATGTGTTTGTCTACAAAACTATAGTTTTCCCCAGAGAAATAACTACAACTTCCTACAAAGGAAATGTGCTGGGTGAATTTGGTCTGGACACACACTCTCAGTCTAATTCACCTCACTGGCTTATTATTCCTCCTCTAAAATAGTTTACATTGGTTTCTTACTGAGAAAGACTGGATCATGAGGGCATGAATACAGTGAAAAGAGGAAGGGAATCCAGTTGCACCCAGGAGAGCCCTGGCATAAAGAGCCCAACAAAACACATACACTGTAGCAAGGCATAACAAAGCTCATACCTTGAACAAAACTTTGTTTGTCTTAAAGGTGCTTGGTATTTCTCCCATGCAATTGAGGCAGCAAAGCAAGATCGCCCTCATTCCCCCCTCCCTTCAGGGAGGAGCCTTAGCCAGTGGAAAAAAGGCTTCCCTTTATCTCCTGCAGCCTGGCCAGGAAGTGAGCTCTGGCTGTTCCCTCCCTCCCCTTGGGGGGAGGAGGAGAAGCCTCAACCGGTTCTTTAATAGACTCAATCGTACAGGAGAGGCTTGCGATTGAGAGAGACTGGTAAAGCAAGCTGTGATGTGGCAGAAGCAAGGTAACTGGAAAAGGAAACAGGAAACAGCCAGGGCCTTGCAGGCCGGATTGGGGCCCTCTAAGGGGCTGATCCAGCCCATGGGCCGCATGTTTGACACCCCTGCCTTATGCTTTATGTATAGTTTTACCTCTGGCTCCTTTTCAGGGTATTGCCCACCTTTATCCCACTTCTTGTAACCATCCTATCTCTTGACCTAGCACTCCCCCCAGTTTCTCACACAGCCCTTCTTGCCTTGAGAGTTATCCTCAGAGTATCCTCTATAATTAACCTGTCATTGCATCAGTTCTCTGTCTCCTTTGACCTTCTTCTTAAGCTTCAGTTTCCACCTAGCTTTCCATCAGATTTTTCTTTCTCAGGTCATTGTTTTATATCGCCTGCTCTTCCCACTTGCTTCTGGGCACTTCCCTTCCCAGCATTTCCTCCCAACCCTCAGCCATCCCTTATGTGAAGTTCTCTCATCCAAGCTGGCAACCCTCTGCTTCCTCAGACACTGAACTGCACACCTTTAGTTCATTGAGCAAATGAACATTGGGAGCTGTCACACTAGCTCAGCCAGTCTTTGGGGTGGATCTTACCTCTTATCCTATCACTCCACTGAGCAAAAGTTGTAACCTTCCTCCAACAGAAAGCCACTTCAATTGGAGGAAGGCCAAATCCAGGCACCAGAGTCAGTGGCTTTGTGTGCATTTTTTAGTTGTGTAGAAGGGTGGATGTCAGTCAGTGTGGCTTTCTTTTAATCCTAGGTGACAAAGTTGCATCAGCCCAAATTCCCTCCTCTCTTGCATCTGGTCTCTCTAGCTCAACAAGCAGTGGAACTATAAATAATCAAGATAATCTTGTTTGTTTCTCCCTGCTCTTACTTACCATATATAATAACCTGAATTGTATACATGAGGTGTGCAGAGAATGGCATGTGCTTGTATTGGGCAGAACTTGGACAGCCTGATCTTTTGGTCCCTTCCGACTGATGCTATGAATTCCTAAAGTCACAGCAGGGTGCCTGGGCCTGATGATAGTCATGGGCAGCGGGAGGTGAATACATTAGAGCAAGGATACTCTAAGGATTACTTGTGAAAATTGAGATTTTTCAGGGCTAAAAGGTACTTGCCCACACTAATAGTCTGAAGTAGATTTGTTGATGAAATAGATTTGTTGATGTTCATCTGTGGCAGCGTAATAAAAACAAGAGGTAATCTGTATATGCATGTTGGGAATTGTGAATTTGATGTAGTACATAATCCATATTTACAGCATGAATGTATTCAAAAGTGATGAAAATGGGCTTTTGTGAACTCAGAGGTCTAAAGAGTAACTGAGGAAAGGGAGTCATGCTTAAACCAGACCCTGCTCATCTGGCATAGTGGCTAAGGTATGGGGCCACATTTGGAAAAAGTAAAAGGGAAAGTCTCACATGAGAGCAGATGAGGATATACATAAGCAAAAGCAATTGTACTGGAAGCAATGGACATGGTATATTGTCTGTAAGTAAAATTTCAGTGTTGACTGCAGCCATAAAATTAAAAGTCACCTGCTCCTTGGGAGGAAAGCGATGGCAAACCTAGACAGCATAATAAAAAGTAGAGACATCACCCTGCCAACCAAAAATCCGTATGGTCAAATCATTGGTATTCCCAGTAGTACTGTTTGGCTGCAAGAGTTGGACTATAAGGAAGGCTGAGTGCTGAAGAATAGATTCTTTTGAATTATGGTGCTAGAGAAGACTCTTGAGAGTCCCCTGGACTGCAAGGAGATCAAATCAGTCAATCCTAAAAGAAATCAACCCTGACTGTTCCCTGGAAGGCCAGATACTGAAGCTGAAGCTCAAATACTTTGGCCAGCAAATGAGAATGGAGCACTCACTGGAGAAGACCCTGATGCTGGGAAAGATTGAAGGTCAAAGAAGAAGGGGACGGCAAACGATGAGATGGTTAGACAGTGTTATCGGTCAAAGAAGAAGGGGACGGCAAAGGATGAAATGGTTAGACAGTGTTATCGAGGCAACAAACATGAAATTAAGCAAACTCCAGAGCACGGCGGAAGACAGGAGGGCCTGGTGTGATGTGGTCTATGGGGTCGCGAAGAGTCAGACTCGACTGTAATAAAAGAGGATTTATTGAAGTAATTCACAAATAAAAGATTAACTCATTGTAACCAGGAAGGCTTAAATACTGAACACATGCTTGGTGTATAACACTCTTTTCTCTTTTACTGACAGGGATCTGGGCATGTCACTTTGTAACAATATTTTCCTTAGGCCATATACGGTTACTGTTTCTTTATGCTTCAACTTTTCATAACACACACAAGACTTCTCTCTCAGACCTTAAAACAAAAAAACTGCTTAACTCTTTTACTACACAGAACCAAATTATCCCACACAGGGATGAGTCTCCTTCCACTCATACATAGCTTAACACCCCTTCAACTGACTTTTTCAACTGTCCAAACTCTAACAGTCACTCCTGATAGACATTCAAATCATCCACACAGCATCCATTCCAAAACCCCTCCCCGTCTCTGTCACTCACCAATCATATCACTTGCCTGAGTCCAGCACTCTAGATTATCATCACAGCCATGCAAACCAAACTTTTAAAGCCACACACACACAGTTAAACATGAAATCATTACAGTGCCACTCTCCTTTTATCCCATGACCGTGATCAGCCAGCTGCTAGGCATTAAAGTCCAAAATTGTGTGTTTGGGTATATTTTTATGCCCCACTTTCTTTCTGGCTGAAAGTTTGTTTGAAAAGTGCCAATTTCCTCAATGTAAGTTGGAGAAAACACTCTCATTATGGCTCATTATTGTTTTTCTAAAAGGTGGAATTCTTCTAGATCATAGTAGCACACAATAGTGTCCCCCCAAGAAGACAAATTTGAAATGACTGTGTTTTAAAAGCAATTGTTGTGGCGCGGTTTCCCTTTCATATACTCAGTAACTATAGAACTGTCAACTCACATTTAATAGCATCTCTCACACATGCTGTTTTAAGTCAAACATTCTATGCCTCCAGTTTGTACACCTAATGACTGTCAATGTAACTCTTATATAAAAGCCTGTTCCAAAAAATTCTGTTGTGCATGCCTAGCATGACTAAGAAACAGTGCCGGGGTCATGCTATGAAGATCAAGGACCAAGCTTGAGTTCTCAATGGCTGGAATCAATACAGTGGACAACAGATCTTTCAATTACTTTCATTCCAATGGTGTCCACAAATGTGATTTTATAGCCAGTGGGCTGGATCCTAACCCCGTCCCACCATTCCACTGAGCAAAGTTTGAAACCTAAGGAGCCCTTTTCCAAATTGAGTAACTCTTCTAACAAAGGAGAAACCCACCAAGAAGTCTTCCTTCAGCTTAAGTAGCCTTTCCTCCAACTGAAGAGCCACTTACATTGGAGGAAAGCTCCTTGAAGGATGGCTCACATTGGAGGAAAGCTCCTTGAAGGATGGTTGGATTCACCACACTGTTGTCCTAAGGGCAAAATGGGCTTTCTGCCCCTGACACTGGATGGCCTGGCCTTCACTAATAGAAATCCCCTGAAGGTGCATTAGGTGTCCTGTGTGCAGACCACACATGTACACTGCACCTCCTTTCCTGCAGTCTGGAAACACACATGTTTCACATCACAATTGTGGGCATTTTGCTACCTGCTTATAATATTGTGCAGGATCGTGAAGCTTTCCCCATCACTTTATTTCCATGTGGTGCTGTACCTGTTGATTTCTAACTTTTGTGCAAGCTGTTTTGTGCCAGTAAAAATAAAGAGAATGCATAGGCAGCACATGGTCCCAAGAGGTAGGTGCTGAATCCTCTTTGTAACTGTCTGATCTCTTCCAGGAAAATCAGTCCAACTTTGAAACTGGGGTGTTAAACTAGCATTGACTAATGGGTAGAGATGGCAGACTTGGGTTGAGTTATCTTGGTCAAGGCAAAGCCTCTCTGTTCCCTGTCTGCAAAATGGGACCTTTAATGGCCTGTCCTGTAGTGCTGTTATTAAAATGAAAAATGGTAAACTTTAAATCATTTCTGCATACCAAAAGTACCATCGATATGATTAATGGTTGTAGTAAACCTCCATCCAGACAGAATTCTCTTACTTGTATAGTGCTGCTTGCATATAGTAGCAAAAACCAAAACAATAGGAAGTGAACAATTTTCAGGGCATCACATCCCCCCACACACATATGTGACGTACTGGTGTTTTCCAGCAGGAGGACCATAGATAGAAGTGGGTGGCCAGTGTTACATAACCAGCTTGCAGTGTACCCACAGTGAGCAGAGACGGGGGAGGAAGCATGTGTGACTAGAGAGGCGTTTGACAAACTGTGTGTGAGACTGACTTCACCAAGGACAGTGTTTTCCTAGCACTGACAAGGGCTGGGCCGCCTGCACTGGCACACTGGAGCCTGCCTCCTTTCTTGGACAGGCTGACAAGGCAATGGAAAGAAAATTGTCCCAGACAATAGCCCAGTGAAAGGCAGAGGACAAATCTTTTTTTGTCTGGTGCATGCAGGGGCAAGCTGTCTCCTCTGTCACTGAAGTCGTGTTTTGTAGGTTCATGTTGAAAGTACGCAGGCTTGATTCCATCTTGATCCATTATCTTAGTCATTTGCGCTAGTTAAGCCCAGCACAAGTTGTTCTCCATCCCCTTCTCTCATATGTCTAGCCAGCTCCTGGCTCTGCTAATGCAGAGATAAGAGTGCCTGTTTGATCTGAAGAAACGTCTTCGATTGCTGTAAAAAAGAGCAGCTTTGGAGCTGGGACAGCAGTGGGCTTTCTGGCATTTCTATTTATTTCTCTTTCCTGTTCGCGAGCATTAGTTTTGCAGTAATCTTTCTTGGGAAGTACTCATTTTGACTGAGCTGTTCTTACTGTGTTTAACTAACTAGACTAAACCTTCTTAAGGTGGGGGCTGGTTTCCACAACACTTTTAAGGGATGATGGTCAACTGTGGCCCTTGGAAGATGCTCCCTCACAACACCTAACATCTCAGATCACTTTCATACCTTAAGCTAAACACACGTGCCCTGATTTTTCCCCCGTCCTGAGTCTTGATGTTTTATTTGCATCTGGCATTCTTGCTGTTTTGCTAGTTTTATTGGTTGTATTGCCTCTGACTACTTTAATCATTTATGGTACTTTAATTCTGTTTTTATTGTCTGCTGCTTTGTGCACTTTTTCTTGGGAAAGTGGTTTGAATGGTCAAAATTAACAAAAGATATAAGCTGTGCCACCTAAAATCCTTTGACTGGAAATACTAGAGACTAAATCTGAGATGCATGCAAAGCAAGTGTTGTACAACTGAAGCCATCCCCTAACAGCAACTTTGCCTCTAAGAGAGGGTAGCCCAATGTGCATGCCCTGGTAAAATCTAGATTAGATTACTGCAGTGTGCTCTACATGGGGCAGCTCTTGAAGACTGTCTGGAAGCTGCAGTTGGTATAGAATGCTGTGGCCAGGGTGTTGACTGTAGAGGGTCATAGGGACCATATCACTCCATTCTTGTTCCATATACATTGGCTTCCAATTTGCTTCCGGGCTCAATTCAAGGTGCTGTTATTGAAGACCTCTACATCTTGGGACTCACATACCTTAAGAGCCACCTCCTCCCATATGAACCTACCCATTCACTCCGGTCATCTTTGGAGGCCCTGCTTCAGTTGCCCCCACTATCTGAGGCAATCTGAGAAAGGGCTTTTTTGTTGTGGTAACAAAACTTTGGAATACTCTCCCCAGGGAGATTCACCTGTGTCCCTCTAGCTATCTTCCATCAGTGGGTGAAAACTTTTTTGTTTCATTTGGCATCCCCCAATAACCATTATTGACCCTCTTCCCTGGTTCTGGTATTGTAGAAGGAAGCTGTTTTATTGAATTATTTTATAATTTTAAATATTGTTTTAACTGTTCAAATGTCTTAATGTGTGCCATCTTGGGGACCTTGGTTGGGTGGAAAGGTGGCATAAAAAGTTTTAAATAAATAAAATAATAAGTAAGATCATGCAGCCAGCATGGTTGAGTGTGGACTGGAATTTGGGTTTTCCAAGACTAAATCCGACACTATCCACCTGCACTCATGCGACATCATACTTTAAGACAATCCAAAACAAAGCCAAATGATTGATAACCTAATCCGGGGGAGTTAATTCCTTCCTTGCCCCAAATACAGCAGGTGTGCTATATCCACTCATTGCCTCTGGCAACATTTGAGTCAGTTCTGACAAGACAGAAAACTGCTCCCATGAGCTGCCTATTTGCCTGAACAGTAAAAAGTCAGTCCAAATAAACACAAGCTTGCTTCTTCTTTTGCATTAATTGGAAAGTCACAATTTATTATTTTTTTCATTTCAAAGAAGAGAAGTCTCTGCTGTTTTACTGCTCATATGAATAGACCAGTTGCATGAATAAAGTCATGTTTTGTTGTTATTGTTGATAAGATTGGCTGCTTGTGTATGATTGGAACCTAGTCCTACTGGGGTAGGGAGACTGAGCAGAGAAATCTGGGTTTAACACAAAACAATTTATATAAACTGACCCTGTAACCTATATTAACTTGAAGATAGAGGCCATCTTGAGAACCAAGAAGCAATCCATTCTGTAGCTGAATTTTCAGCTTTGTTCTTTACCACCAGATGCGATTAATCGTCCCTAGAGAAGATTGGTAAAGAAGATACAATAATAGTTTGTAATTCCACTATTACCATTAAGTACTATGAAGGATTTCTTCCATGCAAGAGAGTCTGTTGTTGTTGAACCATGATGGTACTTGGATTTGGTGTTTGATAGCAAACAACATTTTAATAGAGCAAAATATTTTATAGCTTAGGAACACAGCATTAGTTCTATCTGATGGAACACTTTTAACAGCTCTACTGCAATGCTGACAGAATCTAATTATATGGAAAGTTTTCTGGGCTGAGTGCATTTTAATGTCATCCTGTCTGCAAGAGTTGGGTTTTGGCACTGATTAGTTTTTATGTAGAAATGAAAGGCTGGTGAAGGAATAACTAAAAATGATGCAAAGACAAGACAGAGTGTGTGTAGAATGCCATGTTACCTTTGGGGCAGATTAACCTTGAAAATGTTTTATTGCAATCAGATAGCAATTTAAGTAAACAAGACAAATTTTCTTCTGGCAAAACCTACCAATTTGTACAGAATTTACACAAAAGGATTGAATTTGCATGCTGAGGATTTAAAAAAAAACACAGAGCCACCTCTAATTAGGCTCTATTTGTGAAAATGAGGTATTTGCATACAAAAAATATGCAAGGATCTAAAAGATGGATGTTGGCAATCAAGCTGGAAATGGATTGGCAGCTTGTTAAATACCAGCAGATTCATCTCATGGTGCATGTCTGAATCAAAACGCTGTGAAGAAGAAAACAATTCATTTATACTTAGCATCAATATTATACTATTCTAAGAGATATCATGATTGGCTGAGGGTATTTGGCAAGTTGCCCTAAGCAAGGCCAGCAGAAGGGCCTAGGAAAAAAGGGGCAGAAGTAGTTGTTGCCTGTGGTACTAGGAAGATAAAAAGGTATCAGGGTTAGGGTAGTGGAGGGAGATGGAGGCTAAAGCAGGAAGCTGTCCGGAAGAACAATAGGGAGGTCAAAGGGTAGAGGAGTGCAGGTGAGTACGACTTGCAAAGGTGGAGAAGAACTGAGTTGCTACTGTTATTACACAAGTGGGGGGCAGTCACAAAATGTATGTTTTACTATTGTTTAGGAAATGGTGGGGAGCGAATTTCCTCTCCACAACCAACTCTGCAAACTTGATATGAGTAACTGCCCTATCAGCTTGCACAGGTATAAAAGTCCAGAGTCCTGATCCTGACTGTTGCAAGTCTTTGGGGCAAGAGTTCCACAATGCTTTCATTAGAAAATGGAGCCGGGGAGGTAAAAAAAGTTTGCTCCCTTTCTTCTTCTGTCCTACCAACAGCAACACTATATATGGGCAACTAACCCATGGCTAAAGTCTAGATAGCCTAGATGGGGCTGTGGCTCCATAACCTCAGAGAGGGTGTAACAGAGCCTCAATACAGTCCTCAGCAATCTTATGGGTTTAACTGTGCTGTTGAGCAGTTTCTGAAAGCCCATGTCGTGCAAATGAGAAAAATACCATCCTGTTCATTGCCACTGTGACCTTCAGATGCCAGCAGCTTCCACACCAATTTTTCTTTTCAAGTGACTAGATTCTGGGAACACTCAGATAGAAGATACTATCCAATCGAGAATGTTGGTTTAAACCTCTGCAACCAAACAACATCATGCAGAAATCTTAGCTATGCACATAATTCACAAGGATGGCCACATAGATACATATATTGTCTGCTGAAACTGTCTTAACATTGTAAAACCTGGGGAGAACAGGGTGGGAATCTGCCTAGCAGAACTAACTGAACAGGTTCTTTCTTTGTCGATACATTATGATGATTTGGGTTACCACACAGCCAGATTTTCGTCTACCCCTTGAGTGGACGTTTTTATGTATCAGACATCACTTCAAATGTTACCAGATATAGAAAAGAAATGAGTGCTTGTTTCTTCCAGTCCTGGCCAGCCATTGCCTCTATGTACATGCTATATTGAATTTGCCCTATGCAAGGAATATACTTACTTAGAGCAGCCACATGGCATGAAATATCAGTCATCTATATGTCAGGCATCACATTTCAGATACCAAGGGAGAACCCAGATTAAAGCAATGACTTAAGCCACTGAAACAAATATAGATATTAGTGCACTTTGCCAGCTCAAATTGGGGGATTATGTCATTGCATATTTTCACTGAATTGTCTCCCTAAATCTTTAGGCTTCCTTGGGCAACTGGCTGATCTCAGCTGCTATTCATTTCAAATATGGTTTGGAGGGTATTCCTACATGGGGCCCAATGGGAATACTTTTCTGCAGCACCATTGCTTGGAGAACTGAATTGCTTACTGTTACCAAGGTGATAGTACGTGACTCAACAGAAAATTATCCAAAGCTATTTTTTTATCATAATGGTAACAAATGAGAATGCTTATTTCAGATGAAGTGAGAACAGTTGCTCTGTTGCAAAAACTCTTTGTTCCTAAACCGAGAAGGAAGTAATGAGAAAAATAGCCATGCACATTTGATAAGTACCTAATTATAGGTTAGCAATCAAATATACTTTATACCAAGCCTGTGTGTTTTCCTGGTAGGGCTGTTGCTAAGGCAGGTCAAACATCTGTTATTACAAGAAGAAAATTGTTCTTTTAACCACCACTACCACCCCAGAAATCCATTTCCAGCTGGGTAGGAATGCTCAGCAGTTTTAAACATGGGGTTCTAAAGCAGACAATATCATGGACACACTTCTCCATTGTCTGTCTACATTCTTGTTTTCAGAAAGAGAAGTAACTTTCCAGAAATATTATTTGACCATCAGGTCTGATTTAATCAATGTATTATGGATGCTATATAATGAAGTCTGCTTATTTGATTTAATAACCTGACAGTGTCTCAGTATCCTGGTAGCTACTGTCTATGAAAGCCAAACATAACTTCTGTACTTCGAGATATCCAACAGTAGCAAATGGATATCATCACTGTCACATGAACATACCCAAGGCATATCATTGGTTGCTGGAGAAGACTCAGCACAGGCCTGGATTGACTTTGTCTGGTAAAATCAAGAGGTTTTATGTTGGAGTCCGAACAACCATGTGATTAATTTCATTCCAGAGTTTTTTGGGCCGTCTGTTGAATAGCAGCTCTCCTTGCCACATAGCACATCTCTTAAAACTGGCATGGATTTCAAAACGTTGTACTGCATGGTGGATGGAGGTCAAAATCCTATTAGGATATTCAAAGCTTCTGGCATGCCTCATCTAGCTCTTTGCATCTGGTAAATATCTTTTATTCTAGAACTAAATTCAGAACAGCTTTTGCTTAAAAATCTGGAAAAATACTATTGTAAAGAAATTATTTCTGTGGCATGAACACCTCAGTCTCAGTGTTTGATGCATGTGTACATATGCATTTTAAACTGGGGTTTGTATTATTGCATACAGCTGCAATGCTTCTGAGACTTATGACAGACTAAATTTCTGCCCCATTTGTAAGTGTCCTTGTGCTTCTAAATCTTATGGTAACTGGTAGGATTTCTTGTGATTAAATGCCATTGTGGATAACAGAATTACTGCATTTGGGAAAGAATATGGACTCATTCCATCATTAACTTTACTGTATCATCTGACAGAAATAGTTTTGCATTGATTTTGGCTCAGGAATGCATTTGAAAGCCAATGAGCTTGGAGGCTTTAGCAAAGGGCCTTAATAATTCATTTCTTCTCATACTGGCAGGTAATGTAATAGGCATATTTCTAGAAACAAGACAGTGACTGCAGTCTCCTTTTCATCCAAACACCTTGTACGTTTTTCTATACATCTTAATTATCTAAGGGACTACATTTTAATTTTTACATTTTAAAACTACATTTTAATTATGGCTTTGGTATACTCCACGTATGGTCCGCATGGTCGAAGCAATGGTATTCCCAGTAGTCATGTATGGCTACGAGAGTTGGACTATAAGGAAGGACGAGCGCCGAAGAATAGATTCTTTTGAACTATGGTGCTGCAGAAGACTCTTGAGAGTCTCTTGGACTGCAAGAAGATCAAATCAGTCAATCCTAAAAGAAATCAACCCTGACTGTTCCCTGGAAGGCCAGATAATGAAACTGAAGCTCAAATACTTTGGCCACCAAATGAGAAGGGAGCACTCACTAGAGAAGACTCTGATGCTGGGAAAGATTGAAGGTCAAAGAAGACGGGGACGGCAAAGGATGAGATGGTTTAGTGTCATAGATGCAACGAACATGAAATTGAGCAAACTTCAGAGGACGGCGGAAGACAGGAAGGCCTGGCGGGAGCTGGTCCATGGGGTCGCGAAGAGTCGAAGTTGACTGTGCGACTGAACAACAACAAATACTCCACGTAGTCATGTAACACTGTGCAAGATTTTGAGTTCCTCAGAACCATTAATCAGTCTAGACTCTAGATGCTACAAAATACTGGGGGGCAGACTTTTAGGTCACTGTGATCTTAAGTCACTTTGATGCTAGGATATGGTGGAATTTCTGGCAGGCAAAGATTCAAGTTTCAGGTTGCTGTTGGCCAGTGGTCATAAAAGCAAGAGGTAATAAAACAAACTCTACAGCAACCACATCCCTCATTCCTAATCTCCCCATTTACTGCTGAGACTTTGA
>NW_015172598.1:63694-67615 GCF_001447785.1 Gekko japonicus | reverse complement strand
AGATTCTTTTGAACTATGGTGCTGCAGAAGACTCTTGAGAGTCTCTTGGACTGCAAGAAGATCAAATCAGTCAATCCTAAAAGAAATCAACCCTGACTGTTCCCTGGAAGGCCAGATAATGAAACTGAAGCTCAAATACTAGATTCTTTTGAACTATGGTGCTGCAGAAGACTCTTGAGAGTCTCTTGGACTGCAAGAAGATCAAATCAGTCAATCCTAAAAGAAATCAACCCTGACTGTTCCCTGGAAGGCCAGATAATGAAACTGAAGCTCAAATACTTTGGCCACCAAATGAGAAGGGAGCACTCACTGGAGAAGACCCTGATGCTGGGAAAGATTGAAGGTCAAAGAAGACGGGGACGGCAAAGGATGAGATGGTTAGACAGTGTCATAGATGCAACGAACATGAAATTGAGCAAACTTCAGAGGACGGCGGAAGACAGGAAGGCCTGGCGGGAGCTGGTCCATGGGGTCGCGAAGAGTCGAAGTTGACTGTGCGACTGAACAACAACAAATACTCCACGTAGTCATGTAACACTGTGCAAGATTTTGAGTTCCCCAGAACCATTCATCAGTCTAGATGCTACAAAATACTGGGGAGCAGACTTTTTAGGTCACTGTGATCTTAAGTCACTTTGATGCTAGGATATGGTGGAATTTCTGGCAGGCAAAGATTCAAGTTTCAGGTTGCTGTTGGCCAATGGCCATAAAAGCAAGAGGCAATAAAACAAACTCCACAGCAACCACATCCCTCATTCCTAATCTCCCCATTTACTGCTGAGACTTTGAGTCTCTTTTAGGGAGACTCCCTAAATCAGCCAGTGACGGTTGTCCCAGTGAAGATTTGAACCCAGGTGTTACATTTTAGCCACCACATCACATTGAGTCTGTTCTAGATGGCCATGGGCTGTGTACAATAAAATATAGCATTAAATGGTAAACATTAATTACATAAGAGAAGGTGGATCATGGTTAAGAGACTTTCTGAGCTGTGCAGGAAATCTCTCCCTTGACTTTTGGATTACTGCAGAAATTTCCTATACTGCATGAAACCCGGGTTTAATCCCAAAAGGGCGCACAATTTAGAAGCCGGTCTTTCTTCAGTCCAGGAGGCAGGTGCACACTGGTTTGGCTGTATACAAAAATATAAGGTGAAGCAAGAAGTTCAAACCATATTTAGCATGTCCCAACTGGAAGTTGGTTTTTGGATTGAAAAATGTATTGTATTCGAAAAAGCAACTCACAGAACTATCTCCTAGAATTAGAACAGAAACAAGGCCTTTTTAACCAATAAGAGACAAGACTACTAAACTGACCACAGTGAGAGAGAATGAAAATTTGTCAATCTGAGAGGACTAGACTAAGGGTATCAAATCTCAGTCAAATGGTAGATGGGAATGACATTTCATACGGGTAACTGAAGACATCATGATCAGAAGTGAATATTAATTGTGGGTATCTTCTAATCTAAATTCCTGGTGGTAGATAGGAAGGTAAAGACTGCTTGTTCTTCTGAAAACACACCCACACCATATTCCCCAAAAGAAACTGTGGTTAACTCAGGTTATTCAAACAGGAGGCATAGTTGCACTCTCTACGCTTGTGGAGGGGCAATGGATACTAATGAATGGGCAGTCAGTCCAGCAAATCATCTCCACCTGTTTGGATGGTCCTCCTGTAATGCAATTGACTCACTGGGTAGGTAAAGAGGCAGCCTCTGGCTGCGATCAGGCAAAATCCGGAGAGTGTGCCGGCCATGGTGAAACTCTGATTTGATTGATATTCATAGTACTGCTCGCCCAAGTTTATACAACTGGAAATAGATTATAAAGATGCTAGTGACTACTCTAAGAAAGGTAGAATCTGCATTATTAGTCCATGTACAGTGGAAGTTTGAAGCACACAGCCCAGCCTATATCTACAAAGACGTTGTGAATGAACTTTCTTGGTTTATAGAAGAACTTTGAAATAGCACCTTTCCCTTGTCAGGATCTGCTAAAGTTGATGGTAACCTGTCAGGTTATGGTCTTGTGATGGATGACCACTGGACTAGTGACCTTTGATTCTGACTTTTGCTGTGATATTCCCTTCAGTCTTGAAAATATGGGAAAGCACTAATGCCAGATCAGTTTGCATTCTTTAGTGGATGTGTAGAGTCCAAGTGTCTTGTTATGTCTTGTTCTGCTGAGAATCAAGGATGCACCAGTAGACATGAAACTGGAAGATAAGAATGAACTTTGTATATTAAAGAGGGAATGGAAAATTTGAAAGAAGAACCTTTGAAGAAGAGGGCTTTTAGCAGCTATGCTGTTATTCTTTTGTATACATGCTGACACTTCCTATTTTAAATGTTCTTCTTGAACCAAAGTGCAATCTGCAATATGTGGCATCCAGTGGGACAAGAAGCAATTTTTTCATTTACAAGTCTAACTGGATTACTACAGTCTTGAATGCTACAGTGGATTACAATCTTTGAGAAATATCTGTGCCCTTTTTGGGAGCCCTAGCAAGAAGACGGAAGAAAAAAAACCCCTCATATTACAATGGGTATAAAGTTAAGGAATTAGCAGTTTTTTCATCGGATACAAACAAGACAATAACTTACAAACTGAGTATGATCAAGACAGGTAGCCTTGTTTATCTGTCTATGGCAGTAGAAAAGAAGAGTCCAGTAGCACCTTAAAGACTAACAAAATTTGTGGCAGTATAAACAAGACTACGTTAGTGAATTAACTTATGGAAAGCAGGGAAGTAATTCTAGATATCTAGTGGCATGTTTTAATGCACATGATGATGATGGAGAAACCCTTTAGCCTCCTACAGTGGAAGAAAGAACATTCTCCCCAATCTTATCATGTTAGTGATTTGAGTGGAAGATGCAAGATTTGGGCATATGTTCAGCAGATCTATTTCTTCAGCTACTGGGACTTGAAGACATGGTTCAATAGCTCCCATTCCTGCTAACTAGGACTGAGAGGATGGCCTTTTATGCACTTTTCATATTAATGTAGGAGCAGCTAATTTGGTTGTGGGTGAAGCAGGAGATGAGATAAATTACCCCAAAAGAGAAGATTTAAATTTGATACAACATTTGAACAAGGTTCCTGCTAAGTGCTTGACTATGCCAAACCTGACGAACAGTCAAACTATCAGGAAACAATGTGTTATAAAATTTTTAGACATTGTTATTTAGTTGATTTTGAGACTGACAGAATATGTCCTACCAATAAACCCAAAATTAGCAGAAAAACACTCTGGACAATATTCTCCCTCAATGGTATTTGAATTTAACCACTCTAAATTATAGGTACAATATGTATGGGGGATACAAGAGAGCAGATCTGGAAGTAAAGAAAAAGGACAGCTAAAGCTGTTGTCTTTTGTACGATAACAAGGAAATTTGGCAAGTAACCACCATATGAGGGATTAAGATAAATTAATTTGGACCCTAACAGAATGATTGACCAATGAAACTACAGGGACGTTAAAAGAAACGTGTTTGTCCCGAGAATGGCATGAAAATGAACAAGGTCTCTCTCTCTCTGAATGACAGATGTAGATGTTTCTAGGAGATCCAGGTTTTCTAGTTTATTGAATAGGACATTTTGAGCTGTCATTTTGAAACTACGAAACAGATTTTCCACATAGTACACAATGAAATATCATACTTTTTTCTTGTACCAAAACACACAAGGTGACTAAAGGTAACCATGTAGTATATTCCCTGATGCAAATGTATGTGATCCAGGCCAAATACGCTTTGACTAATGTGACAGTGCCTTCCAAGAGACACACTTTAACTGTATAGCAAAAGCTCAAAATTTTCTTTGTGGTCAAAAGGGAAGTCCAGGTACTATATGAGTGGGAATCCTCAAGGATATGCGGGAGTCATCTCATTTCCCCCTTCCTCACTATTTCCTC
>NW_015172598.1:56951-63670 GCF_001447785.1 Gekko japonicus | reverse complement strand
TTCCCTTTCATGAAAGCCCTCATAGACTCTTCCCTTTCCCTGCTTCCTTAGGGTTGTTAGCTCCAGGTTGATAAATTCCTGGATTTGGTGGTGGTACCTTGGGATGCAGAGTTTTGGGGAGGGAAGGAACCACAGCATAATATAGTATTATTGAGCCCACCCTCCAATGCAGCCATTTTCTCCAGGGGAACTGATATCTGTCATCTGGAGAGCAGTTGTAATTCTGGGTTATGTCCAGGCTCCACCTGAAGGTTGGCAACCCCAGTTCTCCTGGAGGAAATGGCTGCTTTGGAGGGTGCAGTCTATGGCATTATACCTCTCTGAAGTCCCTCCTCTCCTCAAAATCCACCTTCCTCAGGCTTCCCCCCCCCCCCCAAATCTCTAGGATTTTCCTAGCCCTATCTTCTTCACACCCAAAAGTCAGTCTAACTTTATCTGCCTCTCTGTCTTAAGCTTCCCCCACTACCACCTGCAACCATGACCTAGGAAAACTGTGATAAAGATTTGTGTGGCAGGCCCACTTGCATGGTATGGAACCCTCACGACATGTGGGGTGGCATCTCACCCTGTGTCCTCCTCCCCACACTATTTCTTCTCCCTCTCCCAGCAACCCCCACATCCTCTCCCCTTTCCATGCCTCAGTCTCTCCTTCTCAGCCATTCACCAATCTACCTTTTATCTGTCTCCCAACTTCAACTATGTTTGTTATTTATTTACCTCATTTATACCCTGCCTTTCTCCACAGAGGGGACCAAAGCCTCTCACATTATTCTCCTTTCTTCCTTTTTATCCACACAACAAACCCATGATGTAGGTTAGGCTGAAAGTATGTGACTGGTCCATAATCAACCAGTCAGCTTCCACAGTAAGATAAAGATTTGAACTTGGGTCTCCCAGACCCTACTCTAAATCTCTAATAGCTACACCACACTGACTTTCATAGTGTGGCTGCTCTTGAAGAGATGGAAGCGGCCAGGCCTAGTTGAGTTGTGCAGGTCAGGTGGTATCAAGTCACCCAGAGCTTGCTGTCAGACCGAGGGTTGCCAACCTCCAGGTGGGACTTGGAAATATCCCAGAATTACAACTGAAATTTAGATGACAGAGATCTCCCCCCCACCCCAAGAAATTGACTGCTTTGGAGGGTGGACTCTATGGCATTATATTCAGCTGAGGTATTTTCCTTCCCCAAACCTGCCCTCCTCAGACTCCACCAACGTGGAATTGCCCAACCTGGAGCCAGCAACCCTAGCCAGGCCTAGCCCCAAGAAGTCCTCTCTTGAAGGCCAAAATAAGCCTGGAAGACGCCCTGCCCCCTCCCTTTTACCAACAGAACCAAGCCTGGAATTTGTGTTTGCCTAGCAATGGCCATTGAGGGAACAATTGCTTAAAACTACAGGCATTCTGTTTATAATGGGGGGATTACCCCCTCCTCCAATTTTTAAAAAACAATTTCACATTTTCCAGGTGTATAGAAAGGTGTGTCTTGCATGTGCACTGCTCCAGTCTCTGGATTTAAGTATCCTCTGATTTGGCCACGTTGGGTATTAGAATATACAAGTGGGGGATCCACAAGACTTGGGAGGGGTCCCATATGCCCCCCGTCACTGAGCATGGTGGGTCTCCAGGCCCCACCACCTACCACTGAGTCTGACTGCTGGCATCTTTCTCCGCTGTGGCTGCTAAGCCCAAAGTGGCTGCCAAAAGCTGCCACTGAGATCAGGCAGCTCCCTTAAGTGCATTGTCTGCACATATGCAAACAACGCAATTGCATTTGAGACAGCAATTTAAATTCCCCTATATATTTTATTTTTTATTTAAGAATTTTCTGCAAATGCCTGCCACTAGGTGATTGCAATATTTATTTATTATGTATTTATACCCCAACTTTCTCCCCAACGAGAGCCCCCCAGGTCTGCAGGAAAATCTATTTACCATTGATGTTGCCCTGATCTGTGGATTTAGGTATCAGGAGATGGGGTCACTTGTTGTTATTAGTATATAGATGATACTGGATACAGTTCAGCTTGAAGTTGTTTGACTACTGAATAGGAGCTTTCTTGGTTTTTTTTTTAAAAGTAATATTAAAGTAGAGAGTCCTCAAATAATTAATCAGATAATTAAAAATGCCTGTTCTCAATTAGTCTGAAAGGCATCAATTTTAAAGCTATCTAAGTGTTTTCCTTCAGATGTGAATGATCAGATGTTACAAAAGAGTGTTTTATTAAGAAATATTTGATACCTGCTTTCAGTATAATTAAACCTGATTTTTCCACTTGCTTTCAACTATAGAGTTTGCATGCTTGTGTAATGAAATGTGTATTACAGCTGTCCCAGAAAGGGTGCCATTGTTTTTAATTCCTCACTCTGAAGTGCAGCATACTTTACAACTCAATGACAGACAAATTTAGATATCTGTTATTCCACTTATGCTTATAAGGCACAGAAACAGTGCGATAAAATATCAGCTAAGGTATAGAGTCTTGAAATAGCATGCAGTTGGAACATATATTGCTAATAATCCAACAGAATGGAAGGTGGAATTGCTTAATTCTTATGGTCCAGTGGAAAGATTTTACAATGTACAGAGGTACTATTCAGATCTAGTTTACATAAGTGAAGATGGTCTTTTACAGATCTAGTTTACATAAGTGAAGATGGTCTGGATGGTTTGCCTTGTCTCAACTTAAATCAGGAGTATTACTCTTGCTCAGGGTAAAAAAGGAAAGCGCAAAAGTGGGCTTGAAGCTCAACATCAAAAAGACTAAGATCATGGCATCCGGCCCCATCTCTCCTTGGCAAATAGAAGGGGAAGTCGTGGAAGTAGTGACAGACTTCACGTTCCTGGGATCCCAGATCACCGCAGACAGTCACAGCAGCCATGAAATTAAAAGACGCCTGCTCCTTGGGAGGAAAGCGATGGCGAACCTAAACAGCATGATAAAAAGTAGAGACATCACCCTGCCAACAAAAGTCCGCATGGTCAAAGCAATGGTACTCCCAGTAGTCATGTATGGCTGCAAGAGTTGGACTATAAGGAAGGCCGAGCGCCGAAGAATAGATTCTTTTGAACTATGGTGTTGGAGAAGACTCTTGAGAGTACCTTGGACTGCAAGAAGAACAAATCAGTCAATCCTAAAAGAAATCAACCCTGACTGTTCCCTGGAAGGCCAGATAATGAAACTGAAGCTCAAATACTTTGGCCACCAAATGAGAAGGGAGCACTCCCTGGAGAAGACCCTGATGCTGGGAAAGATTGAAGGTCAAAGAGGGCGGGGACGGCAAAGGATGAGATGGTTAGACAGTGTCATAGATGCAACGAACATGACATTGAGCAACCTTCAGAGGACGGCGGAAGACAGGAAGGCCTGGCGGGATCTGGTCCATGGGGTCACGAAGAGTCAGACTCGACTGTGCGACTGAACAACAACAATCACTGGCAGATCATATATTGACTAAGGTTTGGTGATCTTTTGAAGCGGTTTTTGACTGTATGTATTATTTTAAATGTTATTTTTCTGCCCTTACTTATTCTTTTTTCATTGTTCAGTTTTGCAGAAATGAGGAAATAATGCCTGCCACTAGGTGACTGTAAGAGTTATTTACTATGCTCTATTTATACCCCAACTTTCTCCCCAATGAGACCCCAAGTGGTTTACATTGTTCTCCTCTTCTCCATTTTATGCTCCCAAAAACTCTGTGAGGTAGATTAGGCTGAAATTGTGTAACTAACTACAATGGTCACCTAGCAAGCTTGCACAGTACAGAGGGAATTTGAACCTGGGTCTCCCAGATCCTAATTTGATACTCTAACCACTATACAACATTTGCTCCCTGGCTTAATTTACTGGTAGATTATCAGTAGTTCACATGATATCTTCATAGAGATGCTTTGTGGTAGCATTTTCTAATTATTACTGTTGACCAAATGAAAAGTTGAGCTTTGTTTTATGATATTTTAACCTTCTAAGCTACCACTTTGTCTTTTAACCTTTGCTTCCAGTAAGTGTTAATTTTTTATATATTGCCTGGTGTTTTGTATTTGCCTTACTTAAAATCTGTGAAGAACTTTTTTTGGAGGGGGTAGAACGTCTACGGGAAATGAAGTTCAAGTCCATAACTTGAAAATACACAAGGCTTCATCTTATCCATGCTTCTGCTGTGAGGATCCCTTCAGCCTTGGGAAAATACAGAAAAGCATTGGTACCTGAGCTATTTGCATTCTTTACTGGTTGTGTAGCATGCAAGCTTCTTGTTATATCTTATTATATCTTATTCTTTTGAGAACCAAGGATCAATGTGTTGCCATGGAACTGGATGATGTGTGAACTCTGTGTATTAATAAAAGTTAAAAGTCTAGGGAAAGGACTTTCGGAGGAACAGAACTTTGGGCATCTAAGTCATTATTTTAAACATGCCTCGTGAGCCAAATCTTTTTATGTTGTAGTATATGTTCAATCAGAAACAGTTCGCCTTTTTTGTTAGTGAGGTTTAAGCAGATAATCAGACTTTATGGATCTGGAAACTGTGCCTCTTAGAAGGGCAAAATGCAAGTCTTCCTGCCAATTTCACAAGGACATAACAAGGATTTCAGTCTCATGGGATATCACCCCTTCCTGAATTTGAGGGGTTTTTTTTGGGGGGAGGATCTTGAATACCATCCCAAGATCCTTCAAAGAAAGGTGGGATAAAAATGTAAGAGATAGATGATTCTTGATAGTTCTGAAATGGGAAACACAGAAATCCAGTGCCCATAATAGCATGATGTACATTATATGGAAAAAGGGACCTGTGAAGACTTGTTGAAAAGGGCAGCTCTCATTTCTCTCCTGCTGCCCCCACTTTTCCCCTCTCGTTTGAGCTTTGTTCGCTCTTCCTCCTCACCCTTCTGTTCTTTCCCCTTTGCCATGTCCCACTTTCCCTGCCCCAGTCCTTGCTTTTCTGTCCACCAGCCACCCACACTTCCCATCCATTGACCTTCCTTAGTTCTGCCCAGCAGCTTGAAGAAGCTGTTGCCACCACAGTATTTTGCATAGCATTTTGGATTGATATACCCACTATACCATCTGGATTATTTAATGTCTGTGCATGCATCTCATAAAGATTTTGGGCTGACTTTACCCCCAAACATTATTTTTGTCACCATTAAGGTTTTTCTGTGAATATTGGGATTCTGCCCTAGATTGCAAAATCTGTGCTTTAGCTCTGCCTGTCCCTGTAGTGTATACTTTTTGGTTCTCATAGAGGTAGCATGTGGCTATTAGATAAAACGATATGAAGCTGTGACTAATGGGTCAGCTAGGCCACATTTATCTATCTGACTGGCCCTGCATTTCAAGGTCCCAAGGTCTTTCTCAGCCCTCCTACCTGACAACAAGTTCCTAAGTGGAGCTGCCAGCAATTCTCCACTTTCAGTTTACTGTCTTACTATTGTACTATGATGTCTGGCCCCTGCCCACATTCTGTTTAATAGGGTTTATATTTAAATTAAAACTATGAGAAATACAATAAAGTAATGTGATAATATTAAAATGATCCAAATATGCAACAGGTCTTAAATGGTTCAAGCTTCATTATTTCCATTATGCCCTGAATGCAGGAGTAAAGTTTCACCAAATGAGGCTGAATACATGGGAACCACATAGGAGGCCTTCTGGCTGCCACGTAAGTATGTTTAGGGGAATGTTGGATTCTTAACACTGGGCAGATCTCTGGTGTACCATATCAGTTAGCTTGTTTAGATCACATAAAGAGTTAGTATATTTAGCAACTGAGAGTGGAGTGGATGATGAGACCCTTTTGTTCCCTTTCAGTTTCAAGTCTGGTTTTCAACTTCTTACTCAGCTTTACTGTGAAGTACCCCCTCCTTCCACAATGGGGACCAGTAGCACTTAAAGGCAACATTTATGCCAAATTTGTGCCCCCTGGACAATTGCAATGGATGAGATCGGGTTCTGCAGCAGCCCTCAAACATATCTTGTAGTTTTGTCTTTACATGAATTGGTTTATTGCTTCTGAATTCTGTGTTAGAAATGATAGCCTCTAGAAACTGCATTGCTCCATGCACAGACAAGCTATTATTAGGGAAGTCTCCTCCCTGTGTAAACACCAGGCAGAATTAGGAGAGATGAGGGTCGAAGAGCCACCTCGAGCGTCATCCTCCTCACAACTTAGTGGAAAAATCACCAATCCTTATCTTTCTCGCAGTGTCAAGTGTCCCGAGTGCGTCCTTGGTAGTCTGTGTGCGGCGATTTGTATATGTCTGAGTACCTCGAGACTTGTGCGTAAGCGTAATATTGAGGGCCAAAGTACATATTACGTTGGAGATCTGTCAGTCGAGTTCCCCGACGGGTCGGGCCTTTAACAAAAATAAAATGCGCAGCGCGGGCGCTTTGCAGGACGCGGGCATGTCTCCCCCCCCCCCCTTTCCAGTCTAAATCATGGAGGAATCAGTCGATTTCAGTCGCGGATCTCCCGCCGAGGGTGTGCTTTTGCCCCTCTGCGCATCTCCTGGGCCTCTTCCCTCCCCCACGCAAAGGGTCGCTGCCACACAGCAGTTCGGTTTAATCGATTCTCCAGGAAACCCCCAGGCGGGGGTGATGTGTGTTCACAGGTCCCTCCTCTCCGCCTTCCGGAGTCGCTCTTCCCTTGTCTCTGCGGCTCATGATCGCGGGGGTGTCGTCGTTACTTCAGTCATCATAATATTTGGGGGGGGGGCGGAG
>NW_015172598.1:53099-55988 GCF_001447785.1 Gekko japonicus | reverse complement strand
GATTAAAAAAAAACAGTGTGAATGTGCTAGAGTCAAAGAACAGTTTGCAAGTGAGGTCGGGATATTTTTTAAAAGAAAGTGCTTGTATGTATGTTCTACCTTGGCTGTTTTTTATTTAAGAAAAAAATGCACATCCCTTTTCTAACTGTTAAGAAAAAATGAGATGTTTTATGAACGCAATCAGCTGCTGGACTTTATATTTATTTTTGCATTTAAACTCTTTGACTGCATTAATTTAATATGTTTCTACCTGAATGTCTGCAATTATTTCCACGAAAGAGGAATAAAAATGATATATTTGCACAATGCCTTTGGACTCTTTGATGCTGCTTTTTAACCACTTTAACCTTCTCGGTCAGTATTGTACTGAACCCTAATCTTGGGGAGGGCAAGGAGGTGGAGGAGAGGGTGTTGTAGGTTTTGAAATAAGGAGAACTTGCAGTATGCCTTAAGTTCCTTCTAGCGTTACAGAACTGTGAGCTGGAATTCCTTTTCTCCCCAGTATTTTTAAGCATAATATTAAAAATCTACTCAAAAATAAAGAACCTTAGAATTTCTTTTAAATATAGTGCAAGTAAGAACTCACTGTTTTGATTTAAGGTTACCAACTGGAGGGGAATTATTGATTATTATTTTTCTGATTCAGATAGGTTAAGTTCTGAAAGGAAATGTAGCGCAACAGTGTAATAGGCAAGGCACTTGAGGAGGGAAGCCATCTCTGAAAACTAAGAAGGATTCTGTCTTCTACACTTTTGATTATTATTTTTCTGATTCAGATAGGTTAAGTTCTGAAAGGAAATGTAGCGCAACAGTGTAATAGGCAAGGCACTTGAAGAGGGAAGCCTCAAGTGCCTTGCCTATGTTTCTTCCCATCTCTGAAAACTAAGAAGGATTCTGTCTTCTACACTCCCCTTAGAGTCATTTCAAACTGCTACTTTTGGGTTGGAAGCATGTAAATAAAAAGTCCAAATGTAAGATGTGGAGATTAAAAAATGACTGCTGTTGCTCCAGTTACTTAAATGTAGGAATACTAACATCAGTTTTGCACCTCCCAACTTTTTTTTTCTAGGAAAGCACTGGGCCATGTCAGTTTACCAAATATTATCAGATGGGCCTTAAATGTGGTGGTGTTCTAGAAGCTGGGAGGGAGGGAAGAATGCATGGAAGGACCCCTGCATCTCTAGAAACCTATTATGTTAAGGAATGGAATAGAACCTGCAAAGTGGAATATTGAATTTTGCTATTGGGGGGGGGGGACCTGGCATAGTAATGTCAAGACAGAGTTTGCTGTCTTGCAGTGCTCAAGGATTTGTTTTTTAAAAGAGAAACTGACTGGAGGTAGAAATGGAAGTCAAGAATGCAATCACTGGTGGAACTGAGCAATGCAAGTCCAGTTAAAAAGCAATGCTGCAGAACTGGACATAGAGTATAGACTGGAGTGGCACTAGATGCCACAGCTCAAGGCAAAAGCATGGTATATAGGATATCTTACACACAATGGCAGATGCCAGGTTTGAAAAACAACAGAACAGTATTTGGAAGATTGTATTCAGACTGCAGTTGTTCAAAATGCGCTACAAAAAAAAATCAAAATGCAAGAAAGAGAGTTGCTATGCAGGAAAAAAAACCCCACTGATAATCTGACATGCAAGAAAATGAGACCACAGGGAAGCATTTTATTTCTTGACAGTAAAGTATTAAGAGACATCTTAAAATCCAACAAAGGCATCAAGTTACAAAGCCAGGTTTTCTCTCACCATAGCAGTAAACTTTAATGGATGCTTACTCTGTGTATGTTTTCTCATATCACCTACACATGAAGAAAACAAAACTTATGCTAACCTGGAAACTAGTCTTGTATCCTCTATGCAGTCTATCTCACATCAGGTTCTTGTAAAATAATTACATAGTTTTCATCAGCAAATTTCCAGCACTAAATGGGCTGTATGAAATCCATTTTAATTTGGGGGGCTTTTTGTGGGGGTTATAGTTGCTCCTTTAGATCAGCTCTAAAAACAGCAGGATAATCTTAGAGCAGGTTGATGACCACTGACAATATTTTAGTGACAAGGGGAAGTATTTAGATTGCTGTATCCTGGTCCTTCAAGTTATATGACTTAGCAGATTTATCCTTGTTGAAAGTCCAACTACAAATTCCAGTGCCTTACATTAAAAATATAGGCAGTGTTTCTGCTTGAATAATAATAAAGCTAAGCTTTTCATTTGGTTTGATGTTAAAGGGAGGCTGTTTACCTTCCTGTCTTCAGCTGCTGTGTTTGTGTATAGCTGGGATGCCATCAGCTACTGGACAAGAAAATCTGTACTTTCAGACTGCAGACAAAAATGCAGCATTAGGTTATGACATCCCCTGCAGGAAAAGAAGTTACATTTCCTTTGTACTTGTAATAATTCACTTTGAGATCTGGTTAGGCGCTGATCATGATGGGGGGATGGGAGGGATCCAGTACAGAACCTCTATATTTCTACAGGATGAAAACTGCATTTTTAGTTACCTATTATCATTCCACGCCCATAACTATTACATTTAGCATCTATTTTAGACTACAAACAAGATTACTGTTGAGTAATATATGTTAACTAGGAGTAATGCCCATTGTGGAAAGAAATACAACGAGATCTAGAAGGAAGCTGCAGATGAGTGTCCCGACTGTGGCTGGTGGGGCGGCAGAGGGAAATGGAAAATGGAGGGAGGCAAGCCATGTTTCTTTCCTTCTGCTTAGCTATAAGGCAGGGCTGTCTCAAGTCATTTTGCTGCCCCAAGTGGGTAGAATGGGAGGACAGCCTCATGGTAACAGATATGGTTCTCTCCACCTCTGACTTATTATTTTTTTTTGGGGGGGGGGGTGTTATGCAGTGGCAGCTAAGATA
>NW_015172598.1:46948-50041 GCF_001447785.1 Gekko japonicus | reverse complement strand
AAGACAAACCACATCTTGTCTCTTCTGAATCCAGGCCTGATAGACTCAGAACTGTAGATGAATTCCAAACTCAGTTTATCAATGGACTCTCCCTTTGAAACTCTACTGCTGAAGTGTTGCAAACTTTAACAGTGCCATAGTAAACAGATCTGCTCAAACACCTCCTGATGTGTACTCAGTGGAGCTTACTCCCAAGACTCCCAGTTTTTGATTGTTTTCATTTTTAAAATCTAATTTGTGTCTATTTAGAGACAATCTAATTTAGCCAATGTAAATGAGAGAAAGCATCACCAGGATGTGACAGCAGCATAGACATACCAAGTTAGTGATATTACACTTAGCCACACTGTCACTCAGGCTCAAAAGAAAATGGTGGTGGTGATTAGGTCACTGTTGAAAATAATTAATTTATGCACACTGTTCATATTCACAGTCTTTGTGAAGACACAAGATTATTTGTTATTTGGGTTGTAGCAGTCTAATGTCCTTCTAAGAAATGCACAGTTGCTACTGATTTGTCATGGGGGATCCAGATGTTGTATCTCCAAGAAAATCTTGTTTCAAGGTGGTTGTATTGGTTGACGTTCCCTGGCCATGTTGAATTACTTTAGAACATTATCAAAATGTGATTGTGTGCATGTGTTATGTACCTATTGGCTAGTGCCTGTAACTTCACTGATGATGAATTATTCAATTTCATTCTTATGTAATACACTGAGTTTACTGCTGACATGAAACCAATAAGCTTCAGTTCTCATGCAAGTCTGCTCTTTACAAGCTAACTGCTTATGATCTTCTTTGCTGATGTGCACATCATCTAGATGTTTTAAGAGGAGGGGCAGCCAAACTATCTTCGTGAAGCAAGGTCTCCCACCTAATCAATTTACATGGGGACTGTAGGTTAGGATTTGAACTGCCATCTTTCAAAAATGCTAAAATGCAGAGGAGACACATTTTAACTGATCATCTAAGTCTTTATAGGAGCACAATAGAAGGAACCAGCTCTTTAAAAGGCTCAGTTAAATGTTCTCTGGTGCTTGTATATGTATGTTGTAGTCATTTGAATACGCAGAGAGCTCCTCTCCATTTCCTTTTTTTCAAACCTAAACAGCTTGAGCCTGATGCTGAATTTGAACCAAACAAGATCTTTCTTCCTTGGTAATTTATGGCTCTCTTTTTCCAACTGTGACTGTCTCTTTTTCTCCAAATATTTGCGTGGAGGAGGCTGAAGTTATTTATTGGGATTTGGCTGGAGGGGATGTTTTCTCTGTGCCTGATTTAAAATCCCTTTCTTATTTAATCCCTCCGAAGAAAACTACCTTTCTTGGAATGGAAACAGGAAAGGACAGTGGGTGAGGAGGAGGAGGAGGAAGCACGGGAGAGGAGAAAGAGCACCATATTTTGCAAAAAGATATTAAAAACAGCTCAAAGCATATTATTTATTTGCTCATCTCTGTTGATCTCAATCCTGGTAATTGTGCCTCTTTATGAGCTTCTCAGCTCTTGTACTCACCCCAGAGAACTCTGCAGGAACACCAGGCTTCTCAGGGCGATTTCTCAGCACAATTCTTAAGATAGAGATAAGAAAGCCCAGTTTCTTCTTACTTCAAAATAAATGCTGGGTGTGCTTGCTGCTTTATTTTAATCCATTACTGTACCCCTTCACTGAAATACATAATGGTATGTAGGTTGCTTTTGTGTATTTTATGGTATTTATTGTTTTATTGCATTTTAATGTCTGTTCACCGCCTTGGGCCAGTTTGCCTGGCACGGCAGGATACAAATTGAAAATAATAAATAATAATAAAAATAAATAAATGGCAGCATTTTATTATGTAACAACAAAAATATACCAAGCCATCTGCAATCTTATTCATTCTCATAATATTACCATATGCTATACATGGTTGCTAACAGAACTGGGGGGAAAATATGTCCAGTCCAGCTTAATGCGTAGAAATGGGCAGCTGAAGTTTTTCATGGCATGGAGGTAAATCATATCACCTGATAAATGACATCCTATTAAGCTTTTATTAAAGGGGCAGGACAAAAAAATTCCCTCTATGCAGTTGACAACTCTTGTGGTAGAGTGTTATTACTTTCATTGCACAGGTGGGACAGTGAGCCTAGAGACCATATGTCTTCTTTAATGCTGTAGTCAATTATTGTCCTGCCTCTAATCTGGCCTTCCTAGTCAAAGTTATTGAGAAAGCAATGGCAGACCAACTCCAGGTCTTCTTGGATAACTGATCTGCGCTAGACCCTTTTCAATCTGGTTTCATGCCAGGCTATGGGATAGAGACAGCTTTAGTTAACAATCTCCATCTAAAAGCAGACAAAGTTCAGGCCTCCTTGTTGCTCCTACTGGATTAATCTGCTGCTTTTGATGAAGTGGACCATACCATTTTGTTGAGGTACATATAGGAAGAAGTGGGGTTGTGTGTTGAACTGGTTCAAACTATTCCTCACGGACAAGACCCAAGGAATTGACAGTGGAAACTAGTTATCATCAGTGTGGCACCTATCTTTTGGGGTCCCACAGGGTGCAATCCTATCCTCCGTGCTCTTCAATCTTTATGTTAAGCCTTTACGCCTGGCCTGTAGCTACAGTGGTGCAAAAGGGGACAGTGTCCTCTCAGTCATTTGTCATGCCCCTCCAATCAGTGCTAGGGGTTGGTGTGAAATCTGTCACGAGTTTTTCAAATGTAAATTCTCTCTGTAAAAATGGAAGGAGTTGAGGTAAAACGGTGTGAATCCTGTCATAAATCTTCCAAGGGTGAATTCTCTATGAAAGTGGCTGGAACAGAATTAGCAGTTATCAGCAGGGGTCATTTCATAGAAAAAGAGCTAGGGGGACTCATTAGCATAACTCATTAGCATATGCCACACCCCCTGACATCACCGGAAGTGTGTCCTCCCCACAGCCGGCGGAGACCTCCAGCGGGCACCAGCAGGGAGCTCCAGGCCCCGCCCTCCCGCACCTCACCCGGGGGGATGGCGTCCCCCCGCGTCCCCCCCCAAATGACCCCTGGTTATCAGGGCTGAAGAGTCCTGATTTTAAAAGCCTGTGGTGGGGGGGATAAAATCATTTGG
>NW_015172598.1:46595-46716 GCF_001447785.1 Gekko japonicus | reverse complement strand
ACGGTGTGAATCCTGTCATAAATCTTCCAAGGGTGAATTCTCTATGAAAGTGGCTGGAACAGAATTAGCAGTTATCAGCAGGGGTCATTTCATAGAAAAAGAGCTAGGGGGACTCATTAGC
>NW_015172598.1:38920-43090 GCF_001447785.1 Gekko japonicus | reverse complement strand
TATAGGAGCACAATAGAAGGAACTAGCTCTTTAAAAGGCTCTGTTAAATGTTCTCTGGTGCTTGTATATGTATTTTGTAGTCATTTGAAGACGCAGAGAGCTCCTCTCCATTTCCTTTTTTTCAAACCTAAACAGCTTGAGCCTGATGCTGAATTTGAACCAAACAAGATCTTTCTTCCTTGGTAATTTATGGCTCTCTTTTTCCAACTGTGACTGTCTCTTTTTCTCCAAATATTTGCGTGGAGGAGGCTGAAGTTATTTATTGGGATTTGGCTGGAGGGGATGTTTTCTCTGTGCCTGATTTAAAATCCCTTTCTTATTTAATCCCTCCGAAGAAAACTACCTTTCTTGGAATGGAAACAGGAAAGGACAGTGGGTGAGGAGGAGGAGGAGGAAGCACGGGAGAGGAGAAAGAGCACCATATTTTGCAAAAAGATATTAAAAACAGCTCAAAGCATATTATTTATTTGCTCATCTCTGTTGATCTCAATCCTGGTAATTGTGCCTCTTTATGAGCTTCTCAGCTCTTGTACTCACCCCAGAGAACTCTGCAGGAACACCAGGCTTCTCAGGGCGATTTCTCAGCACAATTCTTAAGATAGAGATAAGAAAGCCCAGTTTCTTCTTACTTCAAAATAAATGCTGGGTGTGCTTGCTGCTTTATTTTAATCCATTACTGTACCCCTTCACTGAAATACATAATGGTATGTAGGTTGCTTTTGTGTATTTTATGGTATTTATTGTTTTATTGCATTTTAATGTCTGTTCACCGCCTTGGGCCAGTTTGCCTGGCACGGCAGGATACAAATTGAAAATAATAAATAATAATAAAAATAAATAAATGGCAGCATTTTATTATGTAACAACAAAAATATACCAAGCCATCTGCGATCTTATTCATTCTCATAATATTACCATATGCTACACATGGTTGCTAACAGAACTGGGGGGGAAATATGTCCTGTCCAGCTTAATGCGTAGAAATGGGCAGCTGAAGTTTTTCATGGCATGGAGGTAAATCATATCACCTGATAAATGACATCCTATTAAGCTTTTATTAAAGGGGCAGGACAAAAAAATTCCCTCTATGCAGTTGACAACTCTTGTGGTAGAGTGTTATTACTTTCATTGCACAGGTGGGACAGTGAGCCTAGAGACCATATGTCTTCTTTAACGCTGTAGTCAATTATTGTCCTGCCTCTAATCTGGCCTTCCTAGTCAAAGTTATTGAGAAAGCAATGGCAGACCAACTCCAGGTCTTCTTGGATAACTGATCTGCGCTAGACCCTTTTCAATCTGGTTTCATGCCAGGCTATGGGATAGAGACAGCTTTAGTTAACAATCTCCATCTAAAAGCAGACAAAGTTCAGGCCTCCTTGTTGCTCCTACTGGATTAATCTGCTGCTTTTGATGAAGTGGACCATACCATTTTGTTGAGGTACATATAGGAAGAAGTGGGCATCAGGGGTTGTGTGTTGAACTGGTTCAAACTATTCCTCCCGGACAAGACCCAAGGAATTGACAGTGGAAACTAGTTATCATTAGTGTGGCACCTATCTTTTTTGGGTCCCACAGGGTGCAATCCTATCCTCCGTGCTCTTCAATTTTTATGTTAAGCCTTTACGCCTGGCCTGTAGCTACAGTGGTGCAAAAGGGGACAGTGTCCTCTCAGTCATTTGTCATGCCCCTCCAATCAGTGCTAGGGGTTGGTGTGAAATCTGTCACTAGTTTTTCAAACGTAAATTCTCTCTGTAAAAATGGAAGGAGTTGAGGTAAAAAGGTGTAAATCCTGTCATAAATCTTCCAAGGGTGAATTCTCTATGAAAGTGGCTGGAACAGAATTAGCAGTTATCAGGGCTGAAGAGTCCTGATTTTAAAAGCCGGTTTGGGGGGGGGGGATAAAATCATTTGGGAGTAAAGTGGAAACAGAGAGTTTAAAGAAAGAAAGGGTAAAATTGGGTTGAAGCAGACTCAGAAGAAAGCAAAGAAAAAGAGAGAACAGGACAGTGTTCCACAATAGTGGGCAGCTCAGGGATTACGCCACTGTTGATTGACCTTATGTTTGTTCACTTAGAAAAGAATCCTACTCACAGCCTGATCCTATGCATTTTATGTATTTATAGTCTACCTTTCTCACTGAGACTCAAAATGGATTACACAGTGTAAATCAATGCAATCATTCAGATGAGGCGTCTAATGAACAATGCACTAAGACTAGGATTACAGCAATTTGAAACACAGCAAAAATCATTACACATGATGTGTCAAACAATGCAGGAAATGGAATTAGAAAGGTAGAAAGCAAGCTCGCCTCTTCATTCACTTTAATACACTTTAATACACGTATCCCCCTTTGCTCAGAAGCAAGGCGAAAAGGTGAACATACGCTACTGTTCCTTACAGCCTTGTAAAACAAGCCTGTGAATCGTGTCCTCAGATTCGCCGCTTTTCAATTCTTAAGGCTCCACGACTCTCCAAAATCCAAGGAAGCAGGAAGAAGAATGCCTTAAATTCCTTTTCAAAGAAATATTTGCAGAGTTAATTTTTTGCCAAGTTTACCACAGTTCTTAAATCCCGCCGAAGCCTCCCGGAAGAATCTCTGTTTGGTTTCAGTCGGTAACATTTACCCAGCCGGAGAAGCCTCGCTGGGTGTAGCCCCACTTTCTGCACCGGGGCTGGAGTCTGTGCCACCATGTATGCCACATAGTATTGTTTTGTTTGAAGAAAACTGAAGAAAACTGCAAATGACTTAGCTGCTACTATATAGTAAACAGACTATTTTTTAAAAGAAGAATGGTACCTAGATTACAGAGAGCTAGCTAATTCTTAATAGCTGCCCACTTTCTGAACAAAGGTAAAAGTAAGGGAAGATAACCAAGCACTGGTGAAGGATTTATTAGACTAGCAGCCATTTCTCATTCTTCACACAAACTTTCCTTTTATGCAGAAAAAGGACCAAATAGCTTTTTAACAAGCTCTACCAAACAAGCTTAGGAACACCCACAAATCCCTTTACAAACCCAATATTGCTGTAAAGTAAAGGTAAAGGTTCCCTTGCTCGAAAGCCAGTCGAATCCGACTCTAGGGTTGCGGTGCTCATCAACGTTTCAAAGCCAAAGAGAGAGCCAGCGCTGTCTGAAGGCATTTCCGTGGTCATGTGGCCGGCATGACTAAACACCAAGGCGCAGGGAACGCTGTTACCTTCCCACCGAAGTGGTACCTATTTATCTACTTGCAATTTCTTGCTTTCGAACTGCTAGGTTGGCAGGAGCTGGAACTAGAGATGGGAGCTCACTCCATTATGCGGCACCCGGGTCTCGAACTGCTGAACTACTGACCTTCCACAGCCTGCAGTTTAGCGTCTTAACCACTTGAGCCACCACAGCTGTACTGTACTGCTGTACTGTACTGTATTGCTGTACTGCAATACAAATCATGCAGGTTCCCGCTATATTACTATAAAACCTTACTGTGCATATCAAAAAACTATTTGGACTACTAAAGAAGGAACTATTATTATAAATCCATATATAAGTTGTCATTTGGCCAAATTAGAATCAGAATTCCCCCTCCCCCATAGGAATATCAAATATGCATGTGGAATCCAATCTATATATCTCATTCTGATCATTCAACAATTGACTCTTGTCACCCAGACAGGAGGGCCCATGTTTTATTCTCTGGGATACCTCCTTTTTTCCTTTTTCTTAATTTTGTTTGCAACATATATTCAACATTTATTTACTCCTGTGGTGGAACTGCATGTACCATTCTCTTAATTTTTCTTTCAGAATGTTAAATTCTCACCCACACAATCAAGCAGAACACAATTCCCATACAGAATCTGCGGAAGCACTAGACACATCTTCAACCTTTGTTTAGGATGCCTGGCTGCCAGCCAACATTAGCCTTAGAGCAAAGAAAGAAGAAACATATTTGCTTTCTAAAGTGCTACAGAAGGAGTTCACGGTGGGAAGACAGAGAAAGAGCAATGGTTGTGTAGGATGTTCTTTCCCCCTTTTTTCATAGATGGGGATTTAATGCAAGTTGTTGTAAAACAGTCACCTAAATATTGATCAACACAGATTATTCATCCTCAGACCCTTTCTGATTTGTCAGAAATCAATATCAGATGTGCCTATTCCTCAGAAGGAGATGCTGAAAGGGAAA
>NW_015172598.1:16729-38903 GCF_001447785.1 Gekko japonicus | reverse complement strand
TAAAATATAAGCAAAACAGATGTGATAGGATTTGGGGGGGGGGGAAGGGTTGGAGGTGGGGTGGTTCTGTATGTCAGAGAAGGTATACAGTCCAGTAAGATTGAGAGGGTAAGAGAATTGGATTTGCTTCTGGAAATGCTATGGGTTGAAATAGTGGGCCTTCTTATGCTAAGTCAATAGTATGAGGTACAGTGTTTAATGACAGGCCCATCCTGTTGCATATTGCCGGTTGCTAGAAGTATATTTGCACATAGGATTACTTCAAGGTTTGTACAGGCTCTAGTTGGCTTGTTGATCAAAAAGAACCCCTGTGGAGAACCTTGCATTAATAGGCTTGCTGTTCAGAAAAGGGAGAATAGGACTGTAAAAAACATTTTACACTAAAGGTGAAATTATTATTAATATTGCTATTCAGCATTCCATGATTTAACATACATTTATTTTCAAGTGTTTACGATGTGAAACGATACAAGGTATTCTTGCAACATAATGAATCATGCTGTAGTTTGAACACTTGAGTATTATAACTCATTTAGTTTCGTAAGGTACTGCTTTGCACTCCCGCCTCACCGCATGGTTGGAAGTTTCAGGGGTGCTTTTCATAGAACCTGTTTTCTTGAAAAGAGACAGTGCTGTTTACTTTGGTGCTTATGGCACTTTTGTAACCTCTGTTTATGGCACTTTTGTAACCTCTGTTTATTTCCAAATATACAAGCTGTACAGAAGGGAATAAGCAGGCACCCTGATAGTGGAGTATTTAAAATGGCATCAGTTTCCCTTAAGCAATAATGTACTCTTGGAGGCCTAAAGGCTCCCCGTTGCCAGGTAGCTCTGCAGACTGCCGGGGTCAAATTATTAGGTTTTCTTATATGTTCATTTTAAAATGCATTTTTTTCCTTCCCACTGCAGGTCATGAAGCTGTTTTTGTAAGGAGAATTGTGTGGAAGGGGAAAGAGGGGAAGACTTTAATAATCAGCCTTCCTCATTCCACAAATATCTACTGGCCATTAAGTAACTGCCACTTGACACAATGCAACATAGTTCCTGGAGAATTTTCATAACTTATTTAGTAATGTTGCAGGACAGTAGCTTTGATCCCTGAAGCTCCCGGTTCAAATCCTGCCTAAGGCATGAGCCCCCTAGGTTGCTGTAGGAAACCACTGTATTCCCCATCTACCTCACAGTGTTGCTGTAAAGATAACTGAGCAGCTGGTTTGTGTTAAGCTTTTGGAACACGCCCCAAGCACAATGCAAGTGCTAAATGCTTAGTCGCTTCTCCCTGCATCTTTGAGCAAGGAAAGGAACTGGCCTCCTTTTGTCACTCTCTGCAGTTTTTAGTAACCCATTAAACTTTGGGTTAGTCAATCTGTATTGAATTATGTGGGGGTGAGCAAACCTTGTACAGATTTGTAGAACCCCTTTGCAAAGAGAAGACAGAACTATTGATCTATTCAGAGCTGAGTTCCTAGCAGTACAGCTTCAAAGTCTGTCCCTGGTTGTAGTTGCATACTGGATCTGAGCTTAGTCATACTGAAAAGTACTGAGACTTACTTAGTTTACTTATTAATTCTCACTTCACTTTTTAATCTAAGCTTCTAATAGTCGCTATTCTTTACCCTACTTTGCTACTTTATTACTGTATCCAGCTCACCACCGCTCTCATCTAGAACCAAAACCAAAAAAAAACAAAACAAAACAAAACAGACTTTCTAAACCTAGAACCAATACCACTGTTCAAACCCACTCTTCCCAATAAAGAACTGCTTTGTTATCTCTTCCCCCTTTGTTTGGATTAGTCTATAGCTCCACTAAGTTCGGAGAAGATCACCCTGCTAACCTATAGCTTTTCAGTTTCAAATAGTTTAGATTACCTTCCTTCCTTATACATATACAATTCATTCAATTCACACAGTTCATTCAATTTTAAACTCAGATTAAATCAATTAAATCAATTAATATTTTCCAAACAGAAAACCCCCCAAAAAAGAAATGCGCTAAAGCAAACTATTCCCAAGTAGTTAATTACCCTTTGTTATATTACTTCTTATTTATCACCATAATTTTCCCAACAAATTAATCAAAAATGCCCCAACTATTAACCCTATTAATACTATCCCTATGCAGTCCATATGCAGTTCATTCGCTGGCACTCTCCAAATATACAAATCGTTTCTGAAGTCCTTCAGGCATCCTCGCGTTCTACTATATCTTCTTATAAAGGCACCAGCAGTTTTAACCTGTCTTTAAATCCTTTTCTTCCTCTCCCCTTCCGTTATTTTGCTGTTAATTTGTTTTAATCCTTATCCTTAACGCTTTAGAGTTTCCTCTTATTTCCACAAGCTCGCTTCTTCTTCAATCACTTTAATACACTTTAATACACGCATTCCCCTTTGCTCAGAAATAAGGCGAAAAGGTGAACATACGCCACTGTTCCTTACAGCCTTGTAAAACAAGCCTGTGAATCGTGTCCTCAGATTCGCCGCTTTTCAATTCTTAAGGCTCCACGACTCTCCAAAATCCAAGGAAGCAGGAAGAAGAATGCCTTAAATTCCTTTTCAAAGAAATATTTGCAGAGTTAATTTTTTGCCAAGTTTACCACAGTTCTTAAATCCCGCCGAAGCCTCCCGGAAGAATCTCTGTTTGGTTTCAGACGGTAACATTTACCCAGCCGGAGAAGCCTCGCTGGGTGTAGCCCCACTTTCTGCACCGGAGCAGCTTTCCGAGCTCAGAAAAACAAGCCGCCGCTCGTTCCCGCTGCTCGGAACTCGGAGCTCCTTGCTAAAGAGACTATCCTCATCTCTTTTGGAGAAAGGACCCCCTTTCAGGCGACCTCTTCTCCCGTAGGTAGGGCGTTAGGACGATTTTCGGTCAGGAGAGCCCCCCGACCACGACCGCCCCGTTGCGACCGGAACCGGATCTCTGAGCTAGCTAATTCTTAATAGTTGACCACTTTCTGAACAAAGGTAAAAGTAAGGGAAGATAACCAAGCACTGGTGAAGGATTTATTAGACTAGCAGCCATTTCTCATTCTTCACACAAACTTTCCTTTTATGCAGAAAAAGGACCAAATAGCTTTTTAACAAGCTCTACCAAATAGCTTTTTAACAAGCTCTACCAAACAAGCTTAGGAACACCCACAAATCCCTTTACAAACCCAATATTGCTGTAAAGTAAAGGTAAAGGTTCCCTTGCTCGAAAGCCAGTCGAATCCGACTCTAGGGTTGCGGTGCTCATCAACGTTTCAAAGCCAAAGAGCCAGCGCTGTCTGAAGACATTTCTGTGGTCATGTGGCTGGCATGACTAAACACCAAGGTGCACGGAACTTAGTTTCGTAAGGTACTGCTTTGCACTCCCGCCTCACCGCATGGTTGGAAGTTTCAGGGGTGCTTTTCATAGAACCTGTTTTCTTGAAAAGAGACAGTGCTGGAGTCTTATGGAACTTTTGTAACCTCTGTTTCTTTCCAAATATACAAGCTTCTCCCTGCATCTTTGAGCAAGGAAAGGAACTGGCCTCCTTTTGTCACTCTCTGCAGTTTTTAGTAACCCATTAAACTTTGGGTTAGTCAATCTGTATTGAATTATGTGGGGGTGAGCAAACCTTGTACAGATTTGTAGAACCCCTTTGCAAAGAGAAGACAGAACTATTGATCTATTCAGAGCTGAGTTCCTAGCAGTACAGCTTCAAAGTCTGTCCCTGGTTGTAGTTGCATACTGGATCTGAGCTTAGTCATACTGAAAAGTACTGAGACTTACTTAGTGAATTCAGCTCTCTTACTTTATTCGGAGAAGAACAAGACAAAGAAGCTAGCTCGCAGGCCATCTTATATGCCCCAAGGAAAACACCCCCACACCCCCACACACACACCTGTGAATGGTCTATTTACATTGATTAGATTATTCCTCGAGACCCTAGGTTCCCAATTGGCTGGGAACTAGGATCCGAGCTTCTATTGTGTTTGGGAGCGAAGCTCAGGTACCTCTCCTTACTGCATGTGGAACCGGCCGAAACTGGATTGAGCACATGGCTAGGTCAGGACACAACACATACCCAATATGAATGGTATGGTGGGAAGTAGAAGAAGGCAGCATCAGTAGGAAACCTTCAGAGCAGAATAGATGAACACGTTTAGCACTGAGCCTGGGATGAAGACTGGGAACAAGATTCTTCATTTTGCAATCAGATTAGTGTCATGATTATTGCTGCCTGGAACTACTTCTTTGAGAATACAATCCTAAATAGAACATAAAAACAAAAAAAAAGCCCTGCTGGATTAGACCAGTGGTCCATCGAGTCCAGCAATCCTGTCTCACACAGAGGCCAACCAGTTCCTCTGAATGGCTAGCAACAGGGCATAGAGGCTGAGGCCTTCCCCTGATGTTGCCTCTTGGCTCTGGGATCCAGATGCTTAGTGCCTCTGAATGTGGATATTCCTCTCAGCCACCATGGCTAGTAGCCATTGATAGACTTATCCTCCATGTATCCATTGAATCCCCCTTTAAAGCTGTTTATTCCTGTGGCCATCACTACATCCTCTGGCAGTGAATTCCACATTTTAATCACTCTCTGTGTAAAGAGGTATTTTCTTTTGTATGTCCTGACCATACTACCCATTGGATGCCCTTGAGTTCTAGTATTTTGGGAGAAAAAATTCTCTTTGTCAACTCTCTCCACCCCATAATAGAGGGTGATTTCCCACAAGCGCTGCTCTGCGCTCACTCTTCTCTTTGCCCCGATGGTACGTGTCAATTTCACACAAGCTGCTGTGCGCCGCATTTTGCCCCACAGCTTCACATGATTTTCCCCGCATCTACTCAATCCTGTTTTTTGAGGATTGAGTAGATGCGAGGGAAATCGCACGAAGCTGTGGGGCAAAATGTGGCCCTGCAGCAGCTTCTGTTAAATTGACACGTACCATCAGGGCAAAAGGGAGGAGTGAGTGCGGAGCAGCGCTTGTGGGAAATCACCCCCTGTTACCCCTTTTAAGCCAGTGGTTTTAAAAGTGTGTAATTCTGCTCAGGATTGCACAGCAAATATTATATGTGCCCACAAATCCAGTCATGCTGATGTTGATACATGTTCTTTATTCTTAAGTGGAGTAATCCTTTCAGTTATACAAAGCGTGTCTGAATTTGCAAATTTCAGAATATTCAGATTCTGAATTTCTAGGTTTGGATTCCAAATGCTGATTAAAAAGCAATACTGAAGGCTGTACTGTATTGTGGCAGACAATATACAAATCTCAGGAGCAAATGCAAAACAGAGCCTCTCTATTATGGTGCTTATGTGGCATTTATTATTTGTTTAGTCCATTTTTAATCTCCTCAATCCCCCAAAGAGCTCAGAGCAGTGTGCATCCACAGGACAACCCTGTGAGGCAGGTTAGACGAATAGTGACTGGCTCCAGCAAGCCTCATGGCAGAGCAGGGATTTGAACCTGGGTCTCCCAGCTCCCACTCTAACACTCAAATCCCTAAATGGCATTCATTCTCATTTGTATCTAGGGTCAGATTTCCAAAACCTTATTTCAGAACAAGGCTTTTTAAAGTGTTCAAATCAAGCGGGAATTCCTCCAAACAACCAGCTAGAGTGTTATTCTATTTGTGCTAGTATGTATGTAGAGAAGTTACCGTCTTTTAAGTAGGACTGTCTTTGTGTTGTTTGCTTAGTTAGGAAAACTATAGCTCGCCTTAAGGTGGAGAAACTGAAGCTCATGCAAAGCAGCCAGTTTCTTGCGATGCCAAATCTTTCTGCCCATCACGGAGCATTCTCCTGCTGCAGCCCAGCTGTGAGTCGTCAAATGAAGTAGACTACACTCTGAGCGATAATTTTGCCTTATGATTGCACTGACAGGCTTCTCCCCCTCCACTCTGTACGTTCCTAGATTTATAGTTCAGGGGAGGGGGAAAAAAACCCTTCCTTTTATAACCCCAGCAGACTCACATTTTCCATTTGGCTATTGCTCTTTTTTGTTTGACGTGTTCAGGAGTGAGATGCAGTGCTGGGCTCAAACTCCCTTCCAATGACTGTGGAAGTGTTTCACATTTTGAAACAAGAGCGTGTCATCTTTCTCCCCTCTTGGTGCAATATAGATTTTAAAGAGCTCTCTTAGTTGGGCATTTGAGTTCTTGTGTGTATTTAGCAGGTGGTCATATTTAATCTTGTAGCCAGATGTACTTGTCTGTCTTGATCAAAACACTCAGGGCAGGAGAACAGGGAAACACCTCTTCTATTCTTTGTCAAGATCCCTGACCAGCTAGCCTTCAATCTGCTCCATGATGCCATCAGTTGCTCTGCATTGTTCTCCTTATGCATTCCCTGAATGTTACACTACGTGAAAGGGAATAATCACTTGTTTCCGGGGCCTTGGATATATGCTAGAACTAAAAGAAACAGCATGGATATAAAGGAGATAATGAAAGAGCTCTTTCCAACAGATTTAATATCTCTGATGAGTGTTCTCAGCTCCTTCTACTCTAAACCATAGCTTCATATTATAACAGAAAAAGGTTATATGTTTTAAGCAAACTGTGCACTGATGCAGACATAACTATAATGCTTCCAACAGCCAGTGTGATCCAATAAATAAAGGGGACTTCCCATAGCTGAGTCAAGTCCCATCACTACTAGTATCAGTTTCCCGTGTGCAAAAAGAAATTAGCATTAGTGACCTACATGCAGGATTGTTGGGAAAGATAAATATAATAAAGATCACTAATGAACTTTGAAAATCACTTATTAGCAGTACTTTATGACAATATACTGAGTGATGACACCAAGGTGCAATGTCAGCCCCTACCGTAAGGTGGCAGGTATTTCTTTAGAATTAGTTATAGACATAGCTTTAAATGTTGGCTTAGCATCTCATAACATAAAGTTAGCATGGCTCTTTTTCTAAGAGCAATGTCAGCCCCTACCTTAAGGTGGCAGGTATTTCTTTAGAATTAGTTATAGACATAGCTTTAAATGTTGGCTTAGCATCTCATAACATAAAGTTAGCATGGCTCTTTTCCCAAAAAAGTGTTACTTAATGTAAAGTTTAATGAAGAAGAAATACCACATGGAAAGGAATCAAGGCACTGGGGTTGCATTCTAAGTCTGTAAACTACTGTAGGATTCATACATTTCCTTGGTTTTTTAAAAAAGAAAGAAGTATTATTGGTTTGCAGAAGCATGTTTTGATGCAGAATAAAAGAAGAGAGGGAGGGGGAAACAACACAAGTTTAGAGGGAAGGAGTTCTAGGCAGGACTGGTTGAAAGAGTGGAATAGGCAATGTTAGCTGAGAACATCAAGATCTTGGGTCAAATGGAGATGGTATTACTTGGGTGCAAAGAACTTCTTATCTTCAAGGCTCTTCATGGCTTCTGTGCCAAATTCTCGCATTTAACACTGCTTTCTATGTATGTTTGGAATATTTCCTATCAATTCTTCCATGGACTTTAATGTTAAGCATGGATGCTTTCTCTGCCTCAAAAAGGGGGATTGTGTATGTTATAGGGGAGTGCTACAATCCCAGCAAGTTTTGACCAATTTGGATTAAAAACAATGAAGCTATAGACCCAAGAAGTGCAGGGGATCTCCATTAAAACCAATGGGAAATAGTAATGGAACAAAATGATCAAAATAGAATAGCAACAATAAACAATGATGAAACAAAACCATAGGATACAACCCAAAAACACAGGAGTCTCTCTTGGAATTAATAATGAAAACAAAACAAACTCCCATGCACAAGTCTAGACTGTTCCTTCTTAACTTCCAGTTTGCCTTGTGAAAAGCACTATGTAAATGTGGTGGAACTACCATTGCCATCTATCATATATCTAGACAACAACTTCCCCTTGTGTCTGTAGCTGCATAACAGATGCAGGAGGAAGTATTCCTCAAAAAGAAGCACCAACTCAGGTTCTGGAATGACTCAGGTTCCTAGCTGTAGGTATAGCTGGAAGCCCCCATCAGTTCTGCACGCTGGCACAGCAGCCTGGAGGCTATGACTTTGTTGTTGTTCAGTCGCACAGTCGAGTCCAACTCTTCGCGACCCCATGGACCAGATCACGCCAGGCCTTCCTGTCTTTTGCCGTCCGCTGAAGTTTGCTCAATTTCATGTTCGTTGCATCTATGACACTGTCTAACCATCTCATCCTTTGCTGTCCCCCATCTTCTTTGACCTTCAATCTTTCCCAGCTATGACTATATCCACACTAAGTAGGAGTCTGAAAAAGTGGTCTCTGACTCAGGAAAGCTTATGCATCAATACATTTGTACTACAGGCCTCTTTGTTGTCTTGCTTGCACCAGACTCATATGGCTGCCTTTCTGGAACTGAATGTATTGGGGCTTACTTTCAAGTGAACATGAATAGAATTGGGCTGCATGTCTAATAAAGTCGGCCCCAGAGAATTTCATGAACATTATATATTTGATTTCATTGCTGTCAGACTCCTGGTCAAGAGACTCCCAACAACACTCTCTTTGGCAGTGATTTGTTTATTGAGATATCAACATGATCCAGGCTAGAACAGTACTGTGTCAGAACTGAGGTTCTGGCGGGAAAGTCCAAAGATATAGATAGTTCAAACAGGGCCCCCTGGGGAATAACCAATCACACTTCGTAGCCATCCTGCCCTAGCTTATGTGTTCATTACCCCCACACACACACCTGGGAATATACGATCCCATTATGTACAATAGCAAGCTGGCACAGCTTCGGTCTCAAGGTCATTCCTCTAGGAGGAAGGTATCTTAAGGAAGAGTTATGACGCCTATGATAGAGCAGTTCACACACACACAGCCAGTCAGCCCCCTCAGGAATTTCCCTCCCCCCCCTGTAACTATGGCAAACTAAGCAGAGTTTGACAATTGCACACATATGATACAGAGTTCAGAGCAATAGTACCCAAGTTCCCACTCTGTCATTTGGAATATTGCTCTTTTAATAATTCAAAGGACTATCATGGGCATCAAATCTGTAGAAACCAAATAGAGTGGAAATTAAATAGAAATTCAGCCAGTTTCTAATATGAACTGTGATGGTCCCAGATGGTTTTCCTTCTTATGGAATCACCTTCCTGAGAACACATTACAACACAGTTACCAGGCAATATACACGTCTCCATGAAGGCAATAAATATATACATTCCTTTTTATGGCAACGTGTTAACACCATAGAAGCACCAATTTCCTCTCCCCAAAGCAATTGACTCCCTTCCCTTTCACATTGGGCTTATCTATCCACAGAGAAGAGGCAATGACTGTAAGCTTTAAAAACAACCCTTGTGGAAGAGAGAACATCAGTTTCACCAGGGGGAAAATTAGCCGTGGAGTTCTTTGCTGATGGTGCCTTTGCTTTTGGAACCAAATCATCTGACTTCTGCCTCCAGCAGAAGTGCCAGATAAACACAAAGGCTCCTTTTAGTCTGTAGCTTCTAGCACTTGCAGCAGACTGATCTGTGGAAGCAACTTTTGCAGGGCATATTCAACTGCATGTGGCTTCCCTCATGATCCATAAACAACACACACATACACAACTGATGTTTCTGCAAACTCTACCACATACTTCTGCACACCATACACAGTCTTCTATAAATCCATCTACATATCCCATTACATGGAAGCTACTATCTGTGAGCAGCTCCCATGAGAATGGCATAACATTAAAATGACCCAATGAAATGGGCATGGTCAATCTCATGAGTATTTCCTAGAGTGGGGGTCCCCAACTTGGTGCTGTGAGTGCCATGGTGCCCACAGCACCTTTTCTGGTTCCTGCCAAATGTGGAGGCCAGGTGGAGCTTTTGGTCAGCAAGACTTCTGATTGGCCACTAGAAATTTGATTGGTTATGCAGATTTTTAAATATTTTGCTTTGCAGCAGTTGCCATCACACCACAAGGATTTTCACCATGTGACTGAAGGTAAGCTGCAGGAGCCACATTGTGGCTGGCTCTGCCTCCTGGCGCAGCCATATTGTGTTGCTGCACCCATCATACCGTATCACAATTCCAAAGATGCCCACAGGCTTAAAAAGGTTGGGGGACCCCTGTCTTAAAGAACTGGCACCATTTGCATGCTGATTCTGTGGGGAAGATCCACATCTAGCAAAACATTCTACAGATAAGACACTTGAAGAACATTTAAAATGAATCTCAAGGACAACGTAAAGTGCATGGGAACACAGAAGTAATTATTTTTTCAGAGGTAATTTTTGTATCAGTGTTTCCTCAAATAGAAATCTATTGTTGACCAAGTGAACTTTAGGTATGAGAGTTAGTTGTTAGTATCTCCAGTTAGCTTCCTTAGCCCACACTTGCGACAATGCCTGATTTTCAGATAAATGAACAGAATGAACAAATTACCTTCCCATTTAATTGTACACAGAATTTCCTATCTGTTAATAAGTGTTCTTGTATAAATCCCTCCAGCCTTATTCTTTTAAAGGATGGAGTGTTAGATTTGAATCTAGATTATTCTTTCTCCAACAACTAGTCTGTGGGAAGGGATAGGAAATACAATTCAGTACAGCAGCCATCTCTTTCAGTGTACTCCTAAACAATTACGGCATTCTAATCCCATTGATGTCAATTGATTAAGGATGGTATAACTCTTGTTTAGGATTGCATGGTTTGTGTCTAGAACAAGGATTTTACACATGTGACTTTTGTTTAAGAGCTGACATCTTTCTCTCTCTCTCTCTCTCTCTGCACAGTGTCTGCTAGAGACAGGCTCATAAACCATCATAACAGCATCACATTTTAAGAACCAAAAAAGGCTATAACACATGGATTTCTGCTGTAAGATGATTGATTTGGTCAGTTTGAAAACAATGGATCTTCATGCAGAGATGCTCTATATCTAGAAACTTTTTAGATTCAGGACAATGTAATGCACGCAGCAAGGTAGAAGAACATATAAGAAATATGTCAGAGCACCGTTTCATTACGCAGGAGGAAGGACCGTAGCTCAGTGGCAGAGCATCAGCCTTGGATGCAGAAGGCCCCAAGCTCAACCCTTGCCCTCCCTCTAAAATGACTGCAGGTAACAGGGCTTGGATATGCAACCAAGGGCTGCCATTACCAGCTGGACCAGACAGCCTAGGCCACATAAACTTGAAATAGCAAATAGTAGTTTCGTAGATCAAAGTGGGCAGCCGTGTTGGCCTGAAGTAATAGAACAAAGTTAGAATCCAGTGGCACCTTCAAGACCAACAAAGTTTGTCAAATGATGAAATGGAATTACGGATCATACTTGTATATATACAAGGTGGCTTGTTAAATTAGCATGCAAAATAGTGAAGTGTTTGGGGAGGATCACTTCTGGGTACAGCGCGATGACAGGTGGCTTTCGGCTTGCTCCGAGCCGCCCGACTCCTTTCCGTCCCTTTTGGAGCCTCCTGGCTGCCAGGAGAGCTCGACCAGTCCTCCCGGAGAGAGGGCTGGAGCAGGGGGCTTATTTTTGGCCCCTTCCGCAACTGGCAATGCGGGAGATGACCATTATTGCCCCGAAGCGGGAGCGGTTTGCGGGGTAGAACATGGCCGCCATGTTCTACATAGACGCAGCCATCCGTTTTTAACCACACTGGGAGTTAAGATTTACAATAATCGCAGCAACACAGAGGAAGGTCAAGAAAATTCTGAGTACGTATACTTCGGAGTCATATACAGAGAAGGAAAATGAAATTACCCCAACTAATTGTGCTCAGAATCAAGAAGGATAGTGGCCAGGAGACGTATGGGAGATGACTTTGTGTCTTTAAGTGTTTATTTTTTTTGGGGGGGAGACGGGTTATTTGTTGGCTTTTTGGCTTTTTTTCCGGTTCATCGGCAAGGATCTACAAAGGACAATGGCTGGCAGAAAGTTTATAGGCTATTGAGAACGTTGTTTCTTGGAACTTGAATGAATTAGCTTGCAGAAATTGATTAAAATGGCGTTTGCACTGAGGACAGAGGAGGAGATTGATGAAAATATGGAGGTGGGTGACTTGACTGTTGAACAGTTTCTTAGAGTCCTGAAAGAGGGGATACAAAAGGGGTGTGAGGAAGCTTGTGCAGATTTATTGAAAAAAACCACATAACACCCAAGTAGAAACTGAGAAAAAGGAAGAGCAGGATCAACCCATTTTTATGGAAATTCTAGATACTGGGCAAAAGGAGAACTGTGGTTACTGTGTGGCAGAAAATCCGGGGTTTCTACAAGAGAAAGACCCTGCAGAGACTCAGTATCCCACAACTAAAACCGTGAGAAAGAAACAAAAAAAAATCACCTTGTGTAAAGTTAGAACTGTCAAAAGAAAATGGACAACGATGGAAAACCGAAAGGGAAGGAAATAGGAGGAAAAAAAAGGAAAAAACCCCGAAGGGCTTGGAAATTTAAGAGACAATAAAATATGGGAACCAGAGTTTGTAAAAGCTAGAGGGAGGAGACGAGGTAACCAATGTACACATAAAGAAAGAAGACATGTAGATATGTTGTGGCAGAAAAGTAGACTACAGATGTTTAGGAGGAAAAATAAGTTATATAAGGAGATGGAATGATTGCTGTTCTTCTGACATATGCCTAGCTGGAAAAAATGACCTTAATTTTTTTTTTTTGCTGTAAATTACTGGTGATTAAAAAAGCGTTAGGTATAATTTAAAGATAAAAGGTGTTAGTAATAATAAGGATGTTTAATTGTTTCAAAGGTGTTTAATTATGTTTAATCATGTTAGAATATTATAGTTAAGTTGTAATTAATTTTAATAATAGTTTAGTATGATTTTGAGTGGTAATTTGAACCTCCAAGTTAAGATTAGTATAATGATCGTAATAAATTGCTAGTAAAAGTAAAATATTTAAAGAATTTCCAGACTATATTTGGTATGTATATTAAAAACCAATGAACTGGCAGATTAGTGGAATAATTGTTAACATAATAGGAGAGGCCAGAACATGGATGAATAATTGTTTAATTGTATTTAAGGGCGTTATTGCATCATATTGTGTTATGATGTTGTAATTAAGTTCTAATTAATTTTGATAATAGTTTAGCATGCTTGTGTTGGATAAAGATTAACTTTGAGACAAACAAAGAAAGATAAAGGCTTGGCAGACTATAACTGGAAGATACCGATGCAAATAAGTGTAAAATCCTCATTTAACAAACAGTAGAGTTAACTTTTAAGCCAAGTTTGATATAATGGTTCCAACAAAATGATAAATTAATTTAAATGCTGAAGAGATTGAATGAAAATTTAAAAGGGTAATAAAAGAAAAAGTCTTAAAAATTGCAATACTAAACCCTGTACCTATACGAAAAGCAAGGAACTGGCAGACTACTGGAAGATGTGTAATAGTATGGTTAGAACCTTGAACGATGAAGATAATGATGGTTGTAAACAGTGAACATGAATGTCTTATACTGCTAATATGAACTGACAGTGTAATTTTGAAAATGTAGTATTTAAATTTTAAAGGAAATAGAGATAGAAGTTGTTACTCAATATAGAATTGTCCTAAAGGTTGACTATAAGAACAAAATAACTAATTTTTGTCTTGTTTTTCTGTTAAACTGTGTTGTTGAAAAGAAAAATTGTTATCTTAGGTTTTTTGCATGTAGTCTTGTTGATGTTCTTGTTTATATGTATGATATAGGCTTATATTATTAAAAACCCAATAAATATATTGTAAAAAAAAACCAAAACAAAATAGTGAGGTGTTTTTTAACAGATAAAAAGAATGACAAGCTTGGTTTCTGGTTATCATCTGTTTCAGTTCAACTGGGGGGAAGGAACAACATAGGTAATAAATATGTCAGAACTGGAGATTGATGTACTTTAAATTGTGAGAATTTAGTCATTTGATCCTATCCATCTCCTACCATTCCAAATTACATTACATCAGGGGTCATTTCATAGAAAAAGAGGTGCAGGAGCTCATTAGCATAACTCATTAGCATAACTTATTTGCATATGCCACACCCCCTGACATCACTGGAAGTGTGTCAGAAGGCAACACCCACCACTCAGGCTCCACTGGACTGTTTTGGATTGCTAGCTATTGGGGGGTGGGGGGAAACGTGCAAATCTGTCCTTGTAGAGGAGGGAGAGCTTGTACTTGAATAAAACGTGGTCTTAAAGGTGCCATTGGACTGTTTTGGACCGGGGGGCCAGGGGGAGCTCTGCAACTTATCTGGCTGTTTCTTGCTCTGACTGAGGGCTGCTGGGAGCAGGGGGCAGGGGGCAGGGCTTGTTGCACGTGCCTGCCCCTGGGCTCTTTACTGCCGGAACTCCGCTCCTGTGCACTCCTGCAAGAAATTACCCCTGCATTACATATTCAATTATATTCTTAATTGTTAAGAGTAGTAAACAGAGATTTTTTAAAAAGTAACTGACAGAATCCTTATCCTGGAGTGCAGTTTTATGTCAGAGATCAACAAAATATTGCATTGCATTACAATCACTATTATACTTTTTTTAAAAAAAAAAACATTAAAATAAAGGGGATATATAGCCCTTCTTGTTGAGAATATGTGATGTGAGAATTGAATGACTTAGCATATGTAATGGGATAAGAAACCAATATCCCTGTTAAGTCCTGGAGTTTCATAGTTATTTAAAATACTGAAAACAACTCCAAGTGGGTAACAAAACAAAATCAAAACACTAAAACAACAAAGTCATTAATTAACACTAGTATTTCCCTTAAGGATTCGTATTCTTCCACCAAAACCTTGATGGAACAAAAAGTTTTCTTCTGCCCATGAAATGTAGTGAGTGAAGTTAAAAAACAAACAAATCCTGAGTCTACTGAGGAATGGAATTCCACAGCATCTGGGCAATTTACTAAAAAGGCCCTGCTCTTAGTGGATGCCACTCTTTCCTCTTCCTGTGATGGTGCTCCTACCAGTATGCTGTGCTGTGGAGCTGATTCCACCTCCAACCCCAGCTTTTACAGTGAGTACTAGGTGACCCAACTTGCGTTTCTCATCTCGTATAATCAGATGCTCAGATAAGTATCCTTCCCCAAGCCATGGTTACTATCTACCAAATCCAGTGGCTCTGTTAGTATCCCAATACCACAGTCTGCCAAGGACATTTGAGTAAATGGTTCAGTAAGTGGCTCCAAGGGAATAAATTATGGAGATAGCCTAGTTTTAGACAGAATTTTAGTAAGATTATGGTGATGCTAAGCTCCTTCTTCCTATCACCATATCCACCTACAGAAGCCAAAGAAGCACCGGTCTAGAACAGCAAGCTGTAGAGTTCAGTTAAAGACCATAGTCTAGGTCAGGGGTCCCCAACATGGTGCTCGTGGGGGCCATGGAGCCCACCACCACTTTCCTGGTGCCTCTGGTTGGGCCAAGGTGGCAGATTTGCCCAGCAGGGCTTCTGAATGGGCATTGGAGGTCTGATTGGCTAGGCAGCACAAGGTACAAGGATCTTCTCTGCAAGAAAATATTTTTAAACAATGCGTTCATTTTAAAAGGCATATTGTTAAACCAAGCTCCTGCCAGAAATGTTGAAGAGTTACTGCTAGAGTTATGCATAACTCACTCCCTATCATTAGGTGGTTGGAGGCAGCCATTTTGTGATTGTTCCCATCACCCTGTGTTAGATTTCCAAAGGTGCCCACAGGCTTAAAAAGACTGGGAACCTCTAGTCTAGGTCTTCAGCTTTGACACTGGAGCTCATGCCTCTTTTGTTAAAAGCACCATGTTTAGGTTGAGACCTAGCAAATCTGTTTGGGAAGCAGATCTGAGGTTCCCTGAATTAACTCATTCCTTTAAAGCAAGTTTAGCAGAAGTTGTTAATATTTTATTTTATTTTTTATTTTATTTTATGTACTACCAGGTGAATTTACTTCAGTAATTTTTACATAGAAGTATCACCACAAATTCATATCTATTTGTAATGCTTCCCAGAATTACTGATTCTTTATAAATGCATGAAGCAGAGTCAGATTCGTCCTTTAAAATTACTGTTTCCTAAAGGTGTATACTGTTTTCACAATGTGGGGTGCATATGGAAGAGCTACATGGTAATTTCCATTCAGAAACTGACTTTAACTGAGTTCCCCAAATCAGTCTTCATGTGGTGAGTCACCTCAGACCAGCTCAGGCAAGCATTCCAAAATGGGATCTAAGGTAGTGCTGTCAAGACAGAGCTAACATGTAGTTGTGTGGTGACTCAATACTTGATGACTGTTGGTAATGCTTAGAGTGTGTAAACTCACTCTTGGGATATTTGCTTGAGGTGGTAGGAAGTTATTTATCTGTGATGAGTCACCATGTTGTGGCTGAGGCTTGATTCAGATAGCCATTTTCTTTTCAAGGATGAAGTCAACACAAAGTGGTAGTGCTTGTTGTTTCCGCTTATCTAATTAACTTTGATTTTCAAGTATCTGGTGAATGGTTTAGATGCATGTCTAGATTGGAATGCACTTGCCACATGCTGAAAAGTCTTCACGAAAGCTGACTGAAAATTGGACAGGTGGTTTAATAGATATCTACCAGAAAAGAGAGGTCAGTTCCTGCAGCTGGAAGAAGAGCCAATAGTTCAGCAGGAGTCTGAAGTACAGGAGATACAAAACTGTTGGTCAGGCATAGGTAGAAGTCTGGGCACCAAGTATGAGCTCAAAAGCTTGCACACTGACAATTAATAATAAATAAATAAATAAACAAATGCACTCTGAGCTGTTTTTTCTTAGGAACTGACACACTTGCTGCCCTGTCCCTTGAAAGGAAGGGCTAGAAACAGGCTTGGAGCCTCCCCCTTTAAAGACAGGCATTCAGATTAATTTAATTAACTGCCCCCTTAACAATTTTAATGCCCCAAACAAAAAAATCCTGGCTACGGGCCTGCACACTGTTATGTGTCATTGAGTTACTTCTAATAAAAGGCACTATATAAGTTGTGTATCAAGTATTTATATCAGACTTAGCTAATCCTGCCTACCAATTGCAGAGTTGAGTTGCCAGGTCCTTCCTGGAAACTGGCAGGGGATGAGGCTGACTTAACAGTGGAAAGGAGAAGACCTGGGCCACATTGCCGCCATTGCACAGGAAGTGACATCATCACCCCAGCAATTTCTGGACAATGCTCTGGTATTTGGGCAAAAACTCTATAGTAAATCTGGGTTCTATCATATAGTTTTTGCCCAAATATCAAAGTGTGACCTGGAAGTCACTGGCGTGATGACATCACTTCCTGTGCAACACTGGCAGTGTGGCCTAGGCCTTCTTTCTACTGGTAAGTCCCCCCTCCAGCCAGCTGATCAGTGGCTTGGAGGCAGGGCCTGGTGATGGGAGATCCCTGCCTCCACTGGGGGTTTCTGGCAACCCTACTGCAGAGTCAGTGTTCCACTCCCTCTTCCCTTCTGTAGTCAAAGAGAGCAGTGAGGATTGATAGTTCTGGCCTCAAGTAATGTCTTGGCTTCAGACTACAAGGTTCCTAGTTCAAGCCCCCAAATCCTTAGCAAGGCCCTAGCACATGTTTCAGCAAAGGGATCCCCAAGTTTTATTCACCAAACCATCTTTAGTACATGACATGCACTGGCATAGATAGTCCAAGTCCCGGCCTCAAGTAATGTCTTGGCTTCAGGCTACAAGGTTCCCAGTTCAAGCCCCCAAATCCTTAGCATATTTCAGCAAAGGGATTCCCAAGTTTTATTCACAAAACCATCTTTAGTACATGACATGCACTGGGAAAGGTCCATGCTGATCTACAATCAACTGTGGTATGTTAAAGAGGCCATCCAGGCTTTAATGGCACGTGGCAGTGACATGCATACCACAGCCTCAGGATAGGCTGTTGTGGCTGAAAGTCAGCACAGAGAGGCTATGAGCTGTGCTGATTATATGAACAAGCCCTCACAAGACTGCAGTGCTTTTAAAGTCCCGTTTCTGCCCACTTTGTAGCAAATAGATACGCAGAAAATCAGTAGGTGAAGTTCGGCTCACCCCATTTCTCCAGGCCATGGTAAGGTTTTCCTGCTACGTTTCTGTTTGCACAAAGGTGCAGGCACAGGGTCAGTTAAAATGGTGGTAAGACTAGCCTAGGCCTCTGAAGGATGGGTTGAGTCTGGTAAATCAACAGTGTGATTGTTCTGCTGGAAGCTCAAGTCCTAATTTTTCTTGGTAGGTGAACATTCTACTGGACCACTGAAGACCAGTTCTCAGAAGTCTTGGTAGTGTAGCAAACAGCACAGACTGAAAAAAAAATATCCCAGAAGGACAAACATGTTAATCTGTGACAACAAAAGTAAAAAGTCTTGTGACTCCATAAAGATGAATATATTGTTGAATAAACTTTCATGGACAAAGTCCTGAAATATTCAGGATCTGGGCATGGAAGTCAAATTAATCATATAGCTACTCTTGCCTTTATTCATCTACTCCATTCACATTTCAGCCCAGTTTTCAAGACTGTAGAAGAACCCACAACTGATCCCTGACAAATGAAGAAGACTTTAGCTGGTGGACAGAGAACTGTGCAGTTTATTAATTGGGAATGTGGGGGGGGAATGGACCAGCTCCCTCTTCTAAACAAATTTTAAAGGCCCGGAAGTTTGGCTCTCTTTTGTCTCTTGTCACCCACTAAGGCTAAGTCCCAAACTCCACAAACTGGCCAATACTAGCTCACTAACCTTCACCCAAGACTGCCTCTTTTGATAGGCCAGGACTTTTTCCACCATCAGACTGGATCCAATTTCATTAATGTTGGATGCTGATCACTGCTTGTTTTTCTGCTGTTTAAGCTATTGTAAGTGCAACTACAGAGGAGTGAAAGAGCAGCTATTTTCCCTGTGCCTTTCTTGTTGCATGGCTAATACGTTTTCCTTGCTATGCCTCAAGTAATTTCTCAGTCACGACTGCAATAAAGACTTGAGCGTTAGTTCTGGGCAAGGAACACAAGAACACTGGGAGTGGGAAGGAGGTGATTTCCCTGTTCACTCTTCGTATTCCAAGAGCCAAGTCATGTTTAAGCAATTTTACAGCAGTCTGTGCGTCACCAGCCGTTATTTGAGCTCTGTTAGGAAGGGGACAGGCAGGAGTCTTTCCCAAAGAAGGGAGATAAATGAGAGAAGATTTATAGAGACAAAGACATAGGGACAAGAAGTAAAGCTTGGAAGGAGAGGTTAGAAAAAAGAAGCAGAAGACCCAAGCCTGAAGAAGAAAAACAGAATTTCAGAGAATGAAATGATTTCTTCATCATATATTTTAACAGAAGATTTCATTAAAGCCAGAATGACTTGACTTCCAGGGCTGACTCTTGAACCTCCAAATCAGAATGGCAATTCTTTGCAAGCTTTCTTTTGAAAATAAAGCCCACCATTTAATATAAAGTGTGACTTTCTGTGGCATGATACAGGGGTCATTTTGGGGGGGGGACGCGGGGGGACGCCATCCCCCCGGGTGAGGTGCGGGAGGGCGGGGCCTGGAGCTCCCTGCTGGTGCCCACTGGAGGTCGCTGCCGGCTGTGGGGAGGACACACTTCCGGTGATGTCAGGGTGTGTGGCATATGCTAATGAGTTATGCTAATGAGTCCCCCTAGCTCTTTTTCTACGAAATGACCCCTGGGCATGAATAGGCTATGGTGCCTCCCAGCAGCTATTTCTGCAGTCCTTTCTTGGATCCTGGCAGTGAGTAAAAGACTTTCTCCCCACAGACCAGCTGTTTCGAAGACCAATGCAAGGTATTAGCTTTGGCAACTGAAGTCCTGAAATGATCTGGTTATCTCAGGAATGGAGGGCGGATACACCTTCGTGGAGCCTTGGGCCAGGCTGCAGCTGAGATGTAGAGTATGTGACGTTTGAAATAAAATACAATTTTTCTTTCATAGAATGAAATTGGGGAGGGATATATATATGTTTTTACTGATTCCAAAGAATTAACACCTAGGTCATGCCGGCCACATGACCACGGAAACGTCTTTGGACAGCGCTGGCTCTTCGGCTTTGAAACGGAGATGAGCACCGCAACCCTAGAGTCGGATTCGATTGGCTTTCGAGCAAGGGAACCTTTACCTTTACCTTTTACATGCCTACTAGGAGGCACCGCTTCCTATATGAATCTTTCTAAGATCTGTGATCTGCTGATGAGGCCCTGGTTCAAGTTCTTTTGTATGTGAAAACCAAATTGGCCATCACAATAGTGCCCCCCCCAAAACCCCACAGCATTAAGCTGTAATGGAGAAAAAGACAGGCACATGGGATACCTGTCTTTTTTCTCCTACAGGTCTCATAGCAGCCTGGGTGAGAAAATTTAATTTGGGGAAATGTTATGGGACAAGAGAGTTAACCCCCCCTTTCCCCCAGTGCCATGGCCCCAATCCATACCCCCCCCCAGTTGCATTTTAAGCCAATTAAATCACCTTGAGTTCTGGTAGTCTCTTTGAGAGTGCCCAATGTCATGTGGAGTCTGGGTCTCAGTGTCATGTGCCTTTGGTGTGCAGCTGCATTGCATCCTGTGAATCCACATGTTTCCTTATCCAAGTGTAGCACTGCCACTAGCAAGAGCTTTCCTATGGCTTGCATGAGGGCTAAGTGATATGCTAACCAGCCCTGAGTGGCTGAGATTTACTAGTGATGCAGACCTTCCACCTTGCTCATTTGTCAATAGGCACACTCAAGATAGTTTGGTGTCCTGGCATTGGAGATGCAATCAGTACCTCTTCCCACTTATTAAAAGGGGGCACCACCTATCATGAAAGTCTCTTATAAAAGCCCCACTGAAACTAGCACAAGCTATGCGGGACCACATGAATACTTTTGTTAGTTAGGAACAGTGCTCAGGATATTTTCCTGTTGGATTTGCCCTGGGAATTAGGTTTCACTACCTCCCAGTCTGCTGCCCTTATTGGTACTTGCAATCTACTGCCTGAAAAGACTGTTTCCTGGAAGGGCACTCAAAGCTAGGGGGGACGGCAAAGGATGAGATGGTTAGACAGTGTCATCGATGCAACGAACATGAAATTGAGCCAACTTCAGAGGACGGTGGAAGACAGGAGGGCCTGGCGGGAGCTGGTCCATGGGGTCACGAAGAGTCGGACTCGACTGTGCGACTGAACAACAACAACCTCCCAGTCTGCTGCCCTAATTGGTACTTGCAATCTACTGCCTGAAAATACTGTTTCCTGGAAGGGCACTCAAAGCTAGGGATGGGCAAAAACCAGGTAAATGCAGTATGATTTGTGGTTCATGGTGTGCCATGAACAATCATGAACTTTTAAGAGCCAAATAGGTTGGGTTTGTGAGGTTCATAGTGAGGTAGAATGCAGCTCCCTGATGTGCTACAGACACCAAACTCACAGGAGATCTCTGGCTGACTCTCTTCTACCTGCCCTCCAAGTATAGTGAGGATTGGATTTACAGGGCCAAAGTTATCCCCCCCCCCAGAAGGTGCCCCAAGGAAAGTGCTTTCTGGGGAAGTGACAGCTGACAGGCAGTCATTTTGACAGGTGAAGGTTCAGGAGGTTCAGGAGTATATCAAACAGATCCTGTACAAGCTAGAGACACCAAACTCACAGAGGATCTCCAGCTAACTTTCCTCTACCAGCCCTCTAGGTTTTGTGGGGATTGGATTTACAGGGTCCGAATTACAGCCCCCCCCAAGAAGATGCCCCCATACTCCATTGTTTCCAATGGAAGAAAAAAAACAGCAAAAAGGGAGGGGCAACAGAAACTCAGCAGAACAGAATCAAAGTCCCAGAGAATCTCTGCAATAGAAACTGAAGGTGGGGGGATTTTTGCAAGACCCGTAGAACCAGTGCCACTGTGGCAGTGCAAACCCAGCAGGACTAAGATCAAACCAGATGTCGTCGACCCATCCTAAGGCCCCAGGAAGAAACAACGGAAGCCCGCCCATGGAATACAACAGGACCGCGCCGCTCGGGTGTCAATAGGTAGCCCCTCCCCCAGTTGAATTGTGGCCCTAGGATAGGAACTAATTAGGCACTTAGGCCATATACCTGTAAATCGCCCAGAGACCCTCGGGTAAAGGGCGGTATACAAATCGAAGATATAAATAAATAAATAAATAAATATAAACCAGAGAATCTCTGCAGTGGAAACTGAAGGGGGGGCATTTTTGCAAGCCCAGCAAAACCAGTGCAAGGTACTAGTGTCCAGCAGAACCCAGTGCCAATGTGGCAATGCCAAGACAACAGGATGTCAAGCGCAGAGTCACAAATCCAAACAAAGGGGGG
>NW_015172598.1:16446-16629 GCF_001447785.1 Gekko japonicus | reverse complement strand
CAGTACAATATACAGAATGCCCAGCAGTACCAGTGCAATCACAGAGTGCCCAGCAGAGCTCAGTGTCACTGGCAATGCAAGCTTGCAACCTTAAAAGGACTGATTTTAATGCACAGAGTCACAAATCCAAGCAAAGAGGGTAGGATTTTGCAAGCTCTGTGCAAGAAAGGAGGGGGGGGACCT
>NW_015172598.1:13845-13957 GCF_001447785.1 Gekko japonicus | reverse complement strand
TCTTCTTCTTCTTCTTCTTCTTGAAACTGACATGACTAGTTTGAAACTGACAACAGTGTTTCCAAGGCGGAAGAATCCCCCCCCCCCCTTTTGAATTTTCCAAAAATTTTTT
>NW_015172598.1:13532-13743 GCF_001447785.1 Gekko japonicus | reverse complement strand
TGGCCAAAATTCCTTATGAACTTCATTTCATGAGCCAGTTTGCACACAGAATGCTGTTACCTTCCCACTGAAGTGGTACCTATTTATCTACTTGCAATTTCTCGCTTTCGAACTGCTAGGTTGGCAGGAGCTGGAACTAGAGACGGGAGCTCACTCCGTCATGCGGCACACTTGGGTCTCGAACTGCTGAACTACCGACCTTCCACAGCCT
>NW_015172598.1:417-13482 GCF_001447785.1 Gekko japonicus | reverse complement strand
ATAATTAAATTATTATAAGTTAAAATAACTTTTCCATGCAGCTTCAGGTGGAGTTTTATTGATTATGGTTTATTCCAGGACATTATGAAGGAAATTAAGAAATTAAGAATTTACAATGCTGAGCTGGATTTAAGAAGCTGACACCTCCTTTAAATATTGGATTATGTCTGAGGATTAAACACTTATTATGGAACCAGAAGTAAGTTTTCTAAAAGTTAAATAATTAAATTATTATAAGTTAAAATAACTTTTCCATGCAGCTTCAGGTGGAGTTTTATTGATTATGGTTTATTCCAGGACATTATGAAGGAAATTAAGAAATTAAGAATTTACAATGCTGAGCTGGATTTAAGAAGCTGACACCTCCTTTAAATATTGGATTATGTCTGAGGAAGACTTTAAAGTTGAAATGAGTTCACAACCGGGTACTCATTATGTTGGACTATGTGTACTTTTTTTGCAGTATTGTATAAGTGAGAATAGTGAACTTGGAGCCAGCAGAGGACATGGGCCACCCCCTCACCACCCAGCCTAAAACCCGGGAGATGATGGGGTCACGGGCCGATCGGGCAGCTATATCCATGGCCTGAAGGGGTGGCTTGGGGAGGCCTTCTAGCATCAGGACCCCAGGAGTGGGGCCAGGCGGTAATTGTAGCTACCTAGGAAGAGGGGCCAATGGCGAAAAAGCACCTGGACAAAAGCACCTGGGGGGTCTGCTTGTCTTCCGCAAATAAGCCGATGAGAGGCTTGTGGTCAGTTACAATAGTGAAGGGGCACCCGTATACAAAGTTATGAAACTTCTTCACTCCCGCCACAATCGCCAACCCCTCCTGGTCTCTCTGCGTGTAATTGTGCTCGGCGGTCATCAAAGTCTGTGAGTAGTATGCCATGGGGACCTCCCAGCTGTCAGGAAGAAGGTGGCCCAGAACTGCGCCATCGCCATAGAGGGAGGCGTTGCATGCGAGGACTGCAGGTAGGGACTCATCAAAGTATGCCAACACCTCATTCGAGATGAGTAGCACCTCGACCCCCTTGAATGCCACCGCCTCCCTTGGGCCCCATGACCAGGACGCTGATTTGTCCAGGAGGCAGTGAAGAGCCTCTGCAACTGCAGCCTTGTGTGGCAGGAAGGCGTGATCAAAGTTCAGTAGTCCTAAAAACACCTGAAGTTCTGCCTTACACGTGGGTCTGGGGGCCTCCACAATGGTCTTGAGCTTGTCCCTCGCCAGGTGGAGGCCGGACGCATCGACCTGGAAGCCTAGGAAGTCCACCTCCGGAACCCCAAGGAGGTACTTCTCCCATTTGACTTTGAGGCCCGCTGAGTTGAAATGGTTAAGGATGGCGCGGAGGCGGGAGGTAAAGTCTTCCGGGGTGGCTGCGGTGATGAGGACGTCATCGAAAAATGGCGTTACCCCAGGGATTCCTTTCAACAAGGAGTCCATTAGTTGCTGAAATATTCCCGGGGCCTCACTTACGCCAAACTGCAGGTAGAGCACATGGGCTGCATGGAGCCCCAGTGCATTGCAGTGGTTAGTGTCTTTCTGACTGGGGAGGTTTGTGTTCAAGTCCCTCCACAGACATCAAACTGACCATGGGCCACTCATTTTCAGCATACTCTACCTCACAAGGTTGTTGTGTGGATAAAAAAGAGGAATAGTGAGATAAAAATGCATAGATAGAAAGATACAAACAATCAATATTAGTCCTAAAATAGCATCCGTTATTCCTCCCCCCAACCCAAGTAATAGCAGCTGCCAGGATTGCCTCTTGCCAAAGAGTTCTGAAAACTCAAACTGTTTCTCATTTCTTAAGCTAAAATCTGTACATGCTGTTCCTTTCAGACCCTGCCCACCAAATAACTGCTGGCTTGGTTCCAAAGATATATTCCCCCTTCCCACTGAAGCCCTGCCCCCAAAGGCCAGGCCTGTATGTTGGGAGACTTGTCAGAAATGGTGTGGTGTGGGGATGTAGTGAAGGAGACTGTAATGGGAAGGGAAGAATATCAGTGGAAATCATCCCCCCCCCTTGCACAAGCTCTTGTATGAACAGAACAGAACAGAACTTGGTGCCTCCTTCAGAACCAATCCATCCTTCCCTCGCTCTGCAGGCCTCCCATCCTCCATCCCATGCCATTCCCATGGGTCCCCCCAGGCCTCAGGAGCAGTGCAGGCAGTCCAGTTCTAGAAAGAGAGGTTTTCTCCTAGCTTGGCACAGCGAGATAGAAGAACCCATTGCAGTATTTTTTTTCTGAATGAAAGCTTCTTCCACATGGGGATTTCCCTCTACATGGACAAAAGGTGAACACTCTGCATTAAAGGGGAGCCTGTAGGTGGAACATCCATCTGTAGGAGGCCCCTCTCTCCTTTTCAGCCTTTTAAAGGGCTTTTCCCTCTTTCTCTGCTGAGTGGCACTGTAGTGTTATGTCATGGCTTGGGAGCCAAAGAGAAAGGAATGGGGATGTTCTGGGTCGAGGGGGGGGGTGCCTTGTGTGATAGCTCTTGCACCCCTGCCTGTGTGCAGGTGCAACAGGAAGAAAGGAGGAGAAGCAGGTGGGGACCATGGCGAGCGTTGCTAGAACAAGGTTGTATGTGTATGCTGGCAGGGGTCATTTCGTAGAAAAAGAGCTAGGGGAACTCATTAGCATAACTCATTAGCATATGCCACACCCCCTGACATCAGGGGCCCGGCGGTGGATCTGCAAGGCCGGCGGGAGTGCAAGGAAGCCCTGCGAAGGCCCTCCCTGGCCCCAGGCAGGCAGGGGTGGGGAGAGGCAGGGAGGAAGCAACTTACCCTCCCTCTTCTCCTGCCTCCTCCTGGCTGAATGAGGGCCGGAAGCAGGGCGGCCGGAAGCAGGGGGCGGGGCTTCGTCATGTGCCCCGCCCCCTGCACCTCACCCGGGGGAACTGCGTTCCCCCGCGTTCCCCCCCGAAATGACCTCTGTATGCTGGTCCTTCTTGCTCCCATGGTGCTCGCCGCAGCTGTTGTAGTGGGGGCACCTTTTTGCTCCACTGTCTGGAAGCAGCCAAATAATGAAATCCAGAATCATGTTTAGGTAACAGTGCAATGTTAATAGATTTCTTCGTTGCTAATGATTACTGTGCCATAGCACTGTTTAAAGCTCCAGTCAAAGCATCCTGGCTCTGCCAAGGACAGTGGACCCGGGAGGTAGAATGAGGCAAATGGATCTTGGAACATTCTGTTCCTTCAGCAGGTTTAGTTTAGTCTATTCCCTGAGCATTTAGTGCTTGGTTGTGTTTAATAATAATAGCTCTCCCCCCTTCTTCTATAGCATCACCACTCTAAATATTTGGTTTGGTTCTCTGGAAAAACTGGGAACATAATATCAGAGGGTGACATATGACCTGTGGACAGAGGCACTTGGGGAACAATTTTTTATTCAAAGTTTTCCAGCTGAGTATTTCAATGGTTCTTTATGCTTGCCAGAAAGCAATTTAGCAATCAGAAAACATGGCCATGCCTGCTCTCAAACAGCAGATCTGCACACCATGAAATGTGAAGCTTTTCATGGTGCAGAAGTAAACATTGTTATGGGAAGCTGTTAATTTGTTGATGTTCCCTTATTGTATAGTAAAATTATTTTAACATGAGGTCTTAAGGTAAAAAGCCTTTTGCTTTAGTTTCACTTTTCACTTGTGTTGTTGGCTTCTGGCTGTCTGGCTACGGCCTAGCAGGACCCATACAAGGCCTTGCTAATGTTCGAATAAAGTTCTGTTCTGTTTTGCTATTGGGTACTGTGGAATTATAATGATCATCATCTGGTAATGTCTGTGCAATGCACAAGAATAGGTGATGGCGGGGTATAAATATAAAAAATAAATAAAAATAAATAGATAAATAAAAATGAAAGATGGCTACTAAGTTGGAATTGTCTGTCTCATAGGGTTGCCAGCCCACAGGTGGGAGTGGAGGATCCCCCGATTTGATAGGCTTCTGCCCTCTACTGGCCAGCTGGCTAGTGGTGGAAGCCCCACCACCAACAGGGACCACCTGGCACAATGTCCCCAGTGTGATGACATCACATGGAAGTGATGTCATCACGCCGGGAGTCACTCTGTAAAGTTTTGCCCAAAATACCAGAGTGTTGCCATGCGATGTCCCCAGTTCGGTGTAGTGGTTAAGTGCGTGGACTCTAATTTCAGAGAACAGGGTTTGATTCCCCACTCCTCCACTTGCAGCTGCTGGATGGCCTTGGGCAAGCCTTAGTTCTGTCTGAACTGTTCTCTCAAGGACAGTTCTCTCAGAGCTCTCTCAGCCCCACCTACCTCACAGGGTGTTTGTTGTGGGGAGGGGAAGAGAAAGGAGTTTGTAAGCCACTCTGAGACTCTGTGTGAAGGGCGGAGTATAAATCCAATCTCTTCTTCTTCTCTTCTTCAGTGTGATGACATCACTTCCATATAATTACATCATGTCGGGGACATCATATGTGGCGACGTTGCCCCCCCTCACTCCTGGAGAGCTCCCCCCCCACACACCGGTGAGCGAAGAGGACCTGACAACCCTATTCTCTCAGAAAACCTATTTAGTGCACCTATTTGCCTTCCTTCACATGTGTCTTCATGAGAACAAAGTTTGAGTCCAGTGGCACCTTTAGGACCAACAAAGTTTTATTCAAGGTATAAGCTTTCATGTGCATGCACACTTCCTCAGATACATTGAAATGGAAGTTAACAGTCCATACATAGATGGTGAACAGCAAATTAGCATACAACATGATGAAGATGTTGTAACAGATGCAAAGACCAAACAGGAATAATAAGCTAAATTTATATGGTCACCATTTGTTTGGATTCAATTACAGGGGAAAACACAGTGGAGCAAATAAATATGTCAAAATAGGAGACTAATGTGTAAATGTATCCTTCTTAATTATGAAATGTTAAGAGTAAATAACTGAGATCCTGTTATTACATGACATTAGTTTTCTCTCAAGCATGGAGGTAACTAACAGCATACTTTTGTTTGAGGTGGGGTAAATGGTTGTGCAGTGTTATGTCTCCTCTGTCATCAGATCAGAGAAATACATTCTAATATTCATTGCATTACATTACAATCAATATTCCAATCTACTATTCCAAATAAGAAATACATTAAAATAAAGAGGATGTATAGCCTTTCTTGGTGAGAATGCATATGTAAGGACTGAGTGAGTTTAGCCTATATAGTGAGATAAGAAACCAATATCCCTGCTAGGTCCTGGGAGTTTTTTTGTTCCAAGTGTTGTAATAACTTGTAATTCAGCAATTTCCCTTTCTAGCCTGTTCCTGAAGTTCAAAGGAATTTCCGGCTCCTTATCTCACTTCAGTTTTGCTTCCCCCCTTCAGAGGGGGGGAGTGAAACTGACAGGTTAAATGGCTGCCAGTGTGTTATGGCTCAGGGGGATGGGCTCAGCTGCTATGCTTAAATGACTATGAACCATCAAATGGCTGCCAGCCATTTAAACCTAACAGCTGATCGGTGGACCGTCTCAGTTGTTAGGCTTAAATGGCTGTGAGCCATCAAAACCCTTGGTTTTGCTCCCCCCTTTAAAGGGGAGACCAAACTGACAGGTTAAAAGGCTTCTAACTGACTGGTGGACCCACTCAGCTGTTAAGTTTAAATGACTTTGAGCCATTTAACCTTTGGTTTTGCTCCCCCCTTTGAAGCACCCCCCCTTTGGTTTTGCTCCCCCCTTCCCAAGCATTCCCCCCCTTTTCCTGGCCCCGGCAAGTTGCAGCCAGGAGAAAGATCAAGGGGAAGTCCCTTTCAAGGTAGTCCACGTCCCCTTTCTCCCGGTGGCAGCTCACCACGACTGGGAGAAAGGGGACATTGGGGGCAGCTCACCACGACTGGGAGAAAGGGGGAACCAAACTTGCTGGACTGTCTTGTTTCAAGTGGGGTCCTTTTGGGTCAGGTCAGTTTGGGGTTCGGTTTGGGAGCTGCCCTGAATGCCAAATTGAACCACTTTTTTTTGTTCTTTGTGCCCATCCCTACTTCTGAGTTCAAATGTCAAGTACATAATCGCTCAGTTACAGTGGTCATGGGATAAATGATGAGAGAACACTCTGAATGCTTTGTTCAGACTTCAAGATCATTATATCATAGCGGCACATCAGTGAACACAGCCTCTGCTGGGAAATGACTCAGCCTCTCTCACAGTGACAAAAGCAAGCAAGTTGAAAGAAACGAAAATTGAAGGTGGGAGGGAAATACAGGGGCACATCAACAGACACACTGTGTTCTTCCATAACATGAGTCCTGTACTGTATTCTGCACTAGTTTGCTTCTGAATCACTTTTTCCTCCAGAGCCATTAATCAATTCTGGTCTCAGCATAATGAAAAAAGCCAGTTGTCTGCGTGGGAAAGGGCAGACTCCTAATTTGAAATGGATGGCTGTGGTCAGTCCATCCTGCTTCTATTGTTTATCAAAGCCAGAGGGCTATACAATATTTCCTAGTGATTTACATGTATTTGGTACACTAAGCTAGAAAGTTCATTTGAAACTTGCCACTGCACCTCACTTACATGAGGACGTAAGAACAAGGGGTGCCAACCTGTATTTTCTCAATACTGTATGGTGATTCTCTGCAATGACCTCAGTGGGGAACAGGATAGCCTAGACTCAATATGTAAATCCAAGAGTATGTCTTGGAAAGAATCACAGAATTGGAAGGGTCCATACAAGCCATTTAGTTCAACCCCCTGCTCAATGCAGGATTAGGCTAAAACATCTCTGTCAAGTATTAGTGCAGCTGCTGCTTGAAGACTGCCCATGAGGGAAAGCTCACCACCTCCTTAGGAAGCCGATTCCACAGCGGGACTATGACATCTTGTGATTTGGATACTATGCCTCTGTTGATACACCCCATGACTGCATTAGCCTTTTTTTGTTGCTGCACCACACTGGCTGCTCATATTTAGCTTACAGTGCACCCTTACCCCAAGATGTTGTTCATACACACTGCTGCGCAGAAGTGTGTGCCCATCTTATTCACATCCACCCACTTTTCCAGTGTGTTCACATGAGAAGAGAAAAGATTGGATTTATACCCCGCCCTTCACTACCCAAGAAAGTCTCAGAGCAGCTTACAAACTCCTTTCCCTTCCCCTCCCCACAACAGACACCCTGTGAGCAATGTTCCCTCTAAGCTGTGGAGTCTTGTGAGCAGGGGTCATTTCGTAGAAAAAGAGGTGCAGGAGCTCATTGGCATGACTCATTAGCATAACTTATTTGCATATGCCAGACCCCCTGACATCACCAGAAGTGTGTCAGAAGGCAACATTCACCGCTCAGGCTCCACAGGACTGTTTTGGATTGCTAGCTATTGGGGGGGGGGGGACGTGGCGATCTTTTTGGATTGCTAGCTATTGGGGGGGGGGGGAACGTGCAGATCTGTCTTTGCAGAGGAGGGAGAGCTTGTACCTGAATATAACATGGTCTTAAAGGTGCCACTGGACTGTTTTGGACTGGGGGGGGGGGGGCTCTGCAGCTTACCCGGCTGCTTCTTGCTCTGACTGAGGGCTGCTGGGAGCAGGGGGTAGGGCTTGTTGCATGTGCCTGCCCCCTGGGCTCTTTACTACTGGAGCTCCGCTCCTGTGCGCTCCTGCAGGAAACGACCCCTCGTGAAGTTATAAGGGAAACTGTGTAAGCAGCACATTTCCCTTTATTACTTTGCAAGGAAGGAGGCTACAGGCGTACTTTTTAAAAAGAAACACAGAGCGACCCACCATTTTCTCTGTATTTCCCCCCTGCTTCTCCACATGAGGATTTTCTGAGGGTTATAATTAAATTGATAATTGGTATTTCACTTCTGTGCACTGAGTTGTAATGATCTAATGTAGAAATCTCTGAACTCGTGGAATTTGTGGTTTTTTAAGTACCCAGCCCCTTTCCTTGCGGAGTTATGAGGGGAATGGTCATTCACTCAACACATTTCCCCTTATAACTTTGCAAGGAAAGCAGCTAGAGATTCTTTTTTTAATGAAAACTGGGATTCCAAACATTGTGGTAATAGGTTATTAGAGCATCAGTTTGCAATAGCAACTACTGAATTTTTTTAAAAAGTCCTCCATTGGAGCAGTGGTGTAAATGGTGGTTATGGCTGCATGAAAAGCCAATTGCATTGCACTGTTAGGAGGGATTACAGTGAAGCGAGCTGCTGAACTGCTGTAAGTAGTTAACAAACAGATAAACAGTCCACTGAAAAATCAGCTCCCTCTTCACCACTGGGGAACAAGATTTGAACCAAACTGGCAGGTGTTTCAGCATAAGTAGTCCAGTACTGTAACTACTATACCACATTCAGCCCAAAGATACATTTGTTCTTGTTGTTCAGTCGCACAGTCGAGTCCAACTCTTTGCGACCCCATGGACTAGCTCCCGCCAGGCCTTCCGGTCTTCCGCCGTCCTCTGAAGTTTGCTCAACTTCATGTTCGTTGCATCTATGACACTGTCTAACCATCTCAGCCTTTGCCGTCCCCGTCTTCTTTGACCTTCAATCTTTCCCAGCATCAGGGTCTTCTCCAGTGAGTGCTCCCTTCTCATTTGGTGGCCAAAGTATTTGAGCTTCAGTTTCATTATCTGGCCTTCCAGGGAACAGTCAGGGTTGATTTCTTTTAGGATTGACTGATTTGTTCTTCTTGCAGTCCAAGGGACTCTCAAGAGTCTCCTCCAGCACCATAGTTCAAAAGAATCTATTCTTCGGCGCTCGGCCTTCCTTATAGTCCAACTCTCACAGCCATACATGACTACTGGGAATACCATTGCTTTGACCATGCGGACTTTTGTTGGCAGGGTGATGTCTCTACTTTTTATCATGCTGTTTAGGTTCGCCATCGCTTTCCTCCCAAGGAGCAGGCATCTTTTAATTTCATGGCTGCTGTCACAGTCTGCGGTGATCTGGGATCCCAGGAACGTGAAGTCTGTCACTACTTCCACGACTTCCCCTTCTATTTGCCAAGGAGTGATGGGGCCGGATGCCATGATCTTAGTTTTTTTGATGTTGAGCTTCAAGCCCACTTTTGCGCTCTCCTCTTTTACCCTGAGCAAGAGGCTCTTGAGGTCCTCTTCACTTTCTGCCATCAGAGTGGTATCGTCTGCATATCTGAGGTTGTTGATCTTTTCCCCAGCAATCTTAATTCCCGCTTGTGATTCATCCAGGCCAGCATTTCGCATGATGTACTCTGCATATATATTAAATAAGCAAGGTGACAGTATACATCCTTGTCGTACTCCTTTTCCTATGCTGAACCAATCAGTTGTTCCATATCCGGTTCTAACTGTCGCTTCTTGGCCCTTATACAGGTTTCTCAAGAGACATGTGAGGTGGTCTGGTACTCCCATCTCTTTAAGGACCTGCCATAGTTTGTTGTGATCCACACAGTCAAAGGCTTTAGCATAGTCAATGAAGCAGAAGTAGATATTTTTCTGGTACTCTCTTGCTTTCTCCATAATCCAGCGAATGTTGGCAATTTGATCTCTAGTTCCTCTACCTCTTCGAAACCCAGCTTGTACTTCTGGTAGTTCTCTATCCACGTACTGTTGAAGCCTAGCTTGTAGGATCTTGAGCATGACCTTGCTAGCGTGTGATATGAGTGCAATTGTGCGATAGTTTGAACATTCCTTGGCATTGCCCTTCTTTGGGATTGGAATGTATACTGATCTTTTCCAATCCTGTGGCCACTGTTGCGTTTTCCAAATTTGCTGGCAAATGGAGTGCAGAACTTTAACAGCATCATCTTCTAAGACTTTGAATAGCTCAGCTGGAATACCATCACCTCCACTAGCTTTGTTGTTAGTAATGCTTTCTAAGGCCCATTTAACTTCACATTCCAGGATGTCTGGCTCGAGGTCAGTGATTATACCGTCGTGGTTGTCAAGGACATCGAGGTCTTTCTTGTATAGTTCTTCTGTGTATTCTTGCCATCTTTTCCTAATCTCTTCTGCTTCTGTTAGGTCCCTACCGTTTTTGTCCTTTATCATGGCCAGCTTTGCATGGAACGCTCCCTTGATTTCTCCAACTTTCTTGAAGAGATCTCTAGTCCTTCCCATTCTATTGTTTTCTTCTATTACTTTGCACTGTTCATTCAGGAAGGCCTCCTTATCTCTCCTTGCTGTTCTCTGGAAATCTGCGTTCAGTTGGGTAAATCTTTCCTTTTCGCCTTTGCCTTTCGCTTTCCTTCTTTCCTCTGCTATTTGTAAAGCCTCATCAGAAAGCCACTTTGCTTTCTTACATTTCTTTTTCTTTGGGATGGTGGTGATTGCTGCCTCCTGTACGATGTCACGAACCTCTGTCCATAGTTCTTCAGGCACTCTATCTATCAAATCCAGACCCTTGAATCTATTCTTCACCTCTACTGTATATTCATCAGGGATGCGATCTAGGTCAAACCTGAATGGCCTCGTGGTTTTCCCAATTTTCTTCAGTTTAAGTCTGAATTTTGCAATGAGTAGCTCATGATCTGAACCACAGTCAGCTCCAGGTCTTGTTTTTACTGACTGGATAGAGCTTCTCCATCTTTGACTGCAAATTATATAGTCAATCTGATTTCGGTGTTGCCCATCTGGTGATGTCCATGTGTAGAGTCGCCTCTTAGGTTGTTGGAAAAGGGTGTTCGCTATGACCAGTGTGTTCTCTTGACAAAACTCTGTTAACCTTTGCCCTGCTTCATTTTGCTTTCCAAGGCCAAACTTGTCTGTTATTCCAGTTACCTTTTGACTTCCTACTTTAGCATTCCAGTCCCCTATGATGATGAGGACATCATTTTTTGGTGTTAGTTCTAGGAGGTGTTGTAGGTCTTCATAGAACCGGTCCACTTCAGCCTCTTCTGCATCAGTGGTTGGGGCATACACTTGAATTACTGTGATGTTGAATGGTTTGCCTTGGAATCGGACAGAAATCATTCTGTCATTTTTGAGATTGTATCCCAGTACTGCCTTTTGCACTCTCTTGTTGACTATAAAGGCCACACCATTTTTTCTACGAGATTCCTGGCCACAGTAGTAGATATAATGGTCTTCTGAGTTAAATTCGCCCATTCCTGTCCACTTTAGTTCACTGATTCCTAGGATATCGATGTTCAGTCTTGCCATCTCATTTTTGACCACGTCAAGCTTACCTTGATTCATAGATCTTACATTCCAGGTTCCTATGCAGTATTGTTCTTTGCAGCATCGGACTTTCCTTTCACCATCAGACACATCCACAACTGAGCGTCCTTTCGGCTTTGGCCCAGCCGCTTCACTCTTTCTGGGGTTACTTGTACTTGTCCTCTGCTCTTCCTCAGTAGCATATTGGACACCTTCCGACCTGAGGGGCTCATCTTCCGGCGTCATATCTTTTAGCCTTTTGATACTGTCCATGGGGTTTTCTTGGCAAAAATACTGGAGTGGGTTGCCATTTCCTTCTCCAGGTGGATCACGCTTGGTCTGAGTTCTCTGCTGTGGCCTGTCCGTCTTGGGTGGCCCTTCACGGCATAGCCCACAGCTTCATTGAACTGCGCAAGCCCCCTCGCCACGACAAGGCAGTGATCCATGAGGGGCCACAAGTGATGGGCCACTACATAAAAGTGCCTAACATCTGGTGACACTCTGGACAAAACTCTATGGTAGAATTAGCTTCAAACCATAGAGTTTTGCCCCCAAAACAGAGTGTAGCCCCCACGATGTCACCAATATGTGTATGTCACTTTCGGGTGATGTAGGCACGTCACTGACATCCCTGACGTGTACGTCACCTGGAGGGGGCATAGGATCCACAACTGAGCGTCCTTTCAGCTTTGGCCCAGCCGCTTCACTCTTTATGGGGTTACTTGTACTTGCCCTCTGCTCTTCCTCAGTAGCATATTGGACACCTTCTGACCTGAGGGGCTCATCTTCCGGCGTCATATCTTTTACCCTTTTGATACTGTCAATGGGGTTTTCTTGGCAAACATACTGGAGTGGGTTGCCATTACCTTCTCCAGGGGATCACGCTTGGTCTGAGTTCTCTGCTGTGGCCTGTCCGTCTTGGGTGGCCCTTCACGGCATAACCCACAGCTTCATTGAACTATGCAAGCCCCCTCGCCACGACAAGGCAGTGATCCATGAGGGGGAAAGATACATTAGCCTTTTTAAAAAATGTAATAGACTAACAATATGCTTTCTGCATTCCAAATCTGTCTCAGTATCTGCAATGCATGAAATTGTATGCCTTAGTGATTGTGGATGTATGTTTCTATGCATATGGGCAGCATAGATTCCTGAGCAGGGTGGATGTGACCTCTGGAGACTTGATGGAGGGAGATAAGTAGGAGGAAACGCCTACATGTTGGCAAAGCCAGGTGCAAAAAAAAAGCTCCTTTCCTCTATGAATGCAGGACAACTCCCGGATTTAAAGAGACAGCTGCAATAATTTTTGCACGAAGTCTCCAGATGTGGATGGGATGTGCTATGTGTTCCAGATCCCAACCTAACTGATACATGGAGAAAGAGGGCTAAGGGAATTTGAGCAGAATTCAGCAAGGGGAGGAGAAGGCAGGGTTCCTGATCCATGGGATCGCCTCGTTGCAGGACTGGGAAACTGAAACTACACAACCAAAAGAATCACACCGTGTGCTTATTTTTCTGGACTGTGCCATTCATCCTGCAGCTGGGGAGTTTTATACATTTTGAATACTACTCCATCGAAAAATCTTCCTGTGGGCAGAAAAGTAACCTCCTAGGCTAGCCTTGCCAGTTCTTTATAAACGGGGGAAGTAGTTCAGGGAGCATTTAGACTTCACAGGCTCCCCGCGTGCAAACTGAAATGGTACAACCCAGGAAAAGCTGTGCCACAGGATCCTCATGCTCCTGGGTTGCAAAGCCCGGTGAAGATCTTCTGGGTTGGAGTCCAACTGGCCACCCAACATCAGATAGAGCTGGGTGTCATCGGCATATTGATGACACCCAAGCCCATACCTCCGGACAATCTGGGCGAGGGGGCACATGTATATGTTAAATAGCATCAGGGAGAGTACTGCCCCCTGGGGCACTCCACATTCAAGCAGGTGCCTCCGGGACTGCTGCTCCCCTAGCCCAACCCTCTGTC
>NW_015172598.1:0-104 GCF_001447785.1 Gekko japonicus | reverse complement strand
CCCCCCGGGGATCATGGGTGCAAAATAACATTTCCCCCCCCCCCCCCGTGCGTAGCTGCCACCAAGAACAGCGCCGGGGCCATAACTTTTAAAAGAGCCCCTCC
>NW_015172597.1:488534-495503 GCF_001447785.1 Gekko japonicus | reverse complement strand
CCTGCCTCTAACAGAACAAGCAAGACTAAACAGTACAGCAGTCTTTTTGGCATCATCTCAGTCTCTCTCTCTATTTAGTTCCATTGCTCTTTAAAGCTAAAAGTTCATGAAACTTTTATGAAGCTTTGCAGAGCAGCATGCTAGGATGTTGTGACTCCATTGGCATAAACAATGTCAGCAGGCAAGAGTAGCTTCTTCAGATAGAGACACTGTGACTTCGAGAACCTCCACAATTTGTATTTTCGGGAATTTGAGCAAGGCTGTCACCCCTAAGACCAAAAACCACAGCAGTCAGTTCTAAATCATCATGTTATAGCTATCTATCACAGTGGGCATTAAAATGGCAAATGAGATTTGATGTAGGCAGGTGTTGAGCATTGGGGCAAAAAAAACATTCGCAACTTCACATACTTTGATGGGATCTGAGCTGGCCATGACAGACTAAGAAAGGGATCTTGAGGTGGCTACTGTGAAAAAATCCAGTTCCAAGCTAGCCATAATTAAAGAAGGAACACAGCACATAGTTGAACTGTCAAACGTGCGGCTACGGCATGTGTGATAGCCACTAGCTTGGAAGATCTTAAAACGGGAGTGGACAAATTCATGGACATCAGGGCTATCAGTGGCTACTAGTCATGATGGATATCTACTTCTTCATCTATCTATCATCTATCTATCATCTATCTTCATCATCATCATTATCATCATCATCTATCTATATCTTTCTTCTTCTTCTTCATCATCATCATCTATCTATATCTATCTTCTTCTTCTTCTTCTTCATCACCACCACCACCACCATCATCTATCTATCTATCTATCTATCTATCTATCTATCTATCTATCTATCAGATTATCAGATTATCAGATGCTGGGTGTCAGCTATGCTGCCATGATGTTTATGGGCTAGGGATCACTTGCTTGACCTGTGTACCGACTGATGTCGCATTCCTTCGCTCCTCGTTATCACTGACCTTGTAGACTGCCTGTGTAGTGTCTTCCCATTAATTCTCCATGAGACTAGTTTCGATTCCCAGCTTCGGCTCTAACTGCCCTGGGCCCCATTCCCACGCTCAAGAGTCAGGCCGATTGGCCCAAGAATGGGGGGGTGCATATGAATGCCCTATATCTCTATATGCTTGCTTGAAGGTAGTTATTCCTAACAATGACCATGTTACTGCATCCATAGTACTGGCAATAAAGTATAACCTTGCTACAAGTGTGTACTCGATTGTTTGACTGTGGGACCAGACACTGGGGTGCATGGGGGGGGTCATCCTGCTTGTGGGCTTCCATGAAGTTGCTGGTCAGCTGCTGTGTGAGACAGAATGCTGGTCTAAACGGGCCTTCGGTCTGATCCAGCATGGCTAAGAAGAACATAAGAAGATGTTCTTAATGGGCTTCTGCTTATAGTAGATGTTTACATAGCCACTTATATTACTTTTGAACATAGAAAAATTATGTTTTCCATTTTGTCAATTTAAAAATAGGGAATGTAATGGTATTCTGTAGCCACAGCAAAAGTAAGGTAATGGTTACATTTTCCAGTTCTTAGTTTATGGAATCAAAGTTTATCAAGTTTTTATCGCTGGTCCCCAAATGTGCCAAATTAATGCTATTGTTACAATATATTCTGAAAGCTTTTTTTTCATGTGGAGAGTTTTAACAGGTATCTTTGAGTGCTGTGGTTCTTGATGAAGAGAGGCTAACCTGCTGAGTTTATTGAAGGAGGATTAGAAGTAAAGTGGCATTAAAATCATGAAGCTGTTAAAATAACCCCATGGACTAAGAAAGAAAAGCAGCTGAGTACAAAAACAGCAGGTCAAAATTCACGCATTTCCTTTCCTCCTTCTCCCAGTATAGGACATCAAATGGTATCGGCAATGTGCACTATTGAGCTGTACATCTGCAGAACTAAACATGGCTGCAGAGTTGAGGTCACCACTAAGGTCTGTTATACAAAATGATCAGTAAGTCTCAGCCCTTTAAAATACCAACTGCTGTGCACCCCTTACCTCAGCTGGACTTGAGAGTACACAAAATATCTGAAACACATGGTATTTTTGTAGGACAGGTCTTAGAAGTAAACAGTGTCCAAATGGAATGTCTCTAAGTTTTTCATACTTTAAACTTCCCAAAACAGCAGGTGAGAAGTTACTCTGAAAGGTCTATGCCTTTGTAGTGAAGCTTTAAAACCTGAACAGAGTCATGAGAAAGGAAACAAAATTTGAAACTCACAAATCACAACCAAGTGCAGAGTTACTGACATGTAAACCTAGTGGTCTTAACCATCTAACTCCATGTGGGATTGGAGCCATAAAATGTTTGGCTTATTTCTCCATGTAATATAAGCAGTTGTGTTTTCTTAAGAAATCAATGCACATTGATTCCCCATCATATCCTTTCCCCCTTTTTGCCATGTTTTGTGGAGCACCGGTATGCGGAATATATTGACATGCAAGTACATCTCTAACAGTACACTCGTAAGCAGAGGTATGCCCTTATAAACCCACTGACTTCAGAAGACTCAGAAGGATGTAAATCTGCTTAAGACTACCATGTCAATCAGTTTTGCTACCTTGCAGATACCTGTGCTGCAAATTATTGTGTGTGAATGATAGCAAGTAATTTTTTTGGGGGGTTTTTTGTTGAGCTGTAGTAACCACAATTTATGCATGCATGACAATGTGGCAAAATAAAGATCAGTGTTGGTAAGTGTAAGGTGATACACATTGGGACAAAAAATCCCAACTTCAAGTATATGCTAATAGTGTCTGAACTTGGTGAGACTGAAAGATATTGGGGTCATAGTGGATAGCTCAATGAAAGCGTCAACCCAGTGTGCTGCAGCAGTGAAAAAGGCAAAGTCTATGTTAGGGTTTATTTGGACAGGGATTGAGAATTAAATGACCAATATTGTAATGTCCCTGTATAGATCTCTGGTGCAGCCTCATTTGGAATACAGTGTACTATTCTCGTCACCGTATCTCAAAAAAGACATTTCAGAGCTGAAAAAAGTACAGAGGAGGGCAACCAAGATGATTAGGGGGACATGATAGAGGTTTATAAAATTATGCATGGCGTGGAGAAAGTTGACAAAGAGAAATTTTTCTCCCTCTGCCAAAATACTAGAACTCCAGGGCATCTGATGAAGCTGATGGGGAGTACATTTAGGACAGACAAAAGGAAATACTACTTTACACAGAGAGTAATTAAAATGTGGAATTCTCTTCCAGAAGAGGTAGTGATGGCCACAGAATAAACAGCTTTAAAAGGGGATTAGATATATTCATTGAGTAGAAATCTATCAATGGATACTAGCCATGGTGACTGATGAGAACTTCCACATTCAGAGGCACTAAGCCTCTAAATCCCAGAGCTAGGAGGCAACATCAGGGCTAGGCATCCCTGTTGCTGGCCATCCAGAGGAACTGGTTGGCTACTGTGTGAGACAGGATGTTGGACTATTGGTCTGGTCCAGTAGGGTCTTTCTTATGTTCTTATGCAATTTCCCAAGCTTCCTTCCCTTCTTCTTATGTCCTCTTCAGCAAATTTGTGTTTGTTCTTTGCCACAATAACCTAATGGAAAAAATTTAAGTGTATGTTGTATGTCTGAATTCAGAGGGCCAGAAAGTACTGCTTTAATGTATGGTCTTCTTCTCTCTTTCATGTTCACAAACTCCCTTCAAAGCATTCAAATATTTGTTTACCAAAGTAACAGTTTGACATTGCAGACTTAGTCGAAAGAAAGAGACTGACACAGGTATATGGATTAGATTAGAGCAGCTTTATTTAACGTGAATAAAATTATAACTGTAACTGGCAAGGGCCACAAAAACTGGCAGAGGATCCCTTGATCCCTCTCCAGACTCAACAAAGGTGAATCACCATAGCCCCGGTGCAGGCCAACCATAACACAGCCTTTGCCAGTGGCAAACATGTCAGCAACCTGGCTTGAACCCATCTTCAGCCACAGAGCATGAAGGTAGACCCAAGTAAAAGTGCCTAACAGGTCACCCACAGTCCCCATCCAAGGGCCATCCCAAGGCATGGTTTGTTTGTGGTGCGCCAACCCCCCTGCAAAGGGAGGGGTCTGTCATATGGTGTTCCCCTGAACAGAACAAAAACAAGCCAATTTTCCACCACTAAAAAGGGTCAAGCCTCTGCTTTGGCCCTTGAACCCACAGAACGGCCGACAATTTGCCGCAGCCCCTGCTTCAAATCCTCTAAGAATATTCTGTTGCCCAAGTCAAATAGGTGGACACTATCTTCCCGATAAAGATGGGGACATTCCTTGACTATGCCCGGATGGGTGATGACAAAACCCCAGCTCCACAGCATGGCATTCGCAAGCTCACAATTTGCCTTTTTGCATGCCCGCTCAATCACGTGGGGATCACATGCCCACTTCCAGACTTGTCTTGGCAAGATAGCCGACCATACCAGCCGGACGGATGTCCACCTGTTTAAAATTTCCTGCATATCATCCTGAGCCTGCAGGATGAGAGCTTTTCCCTTAACCAACCCCCAATCGTTACCCCCAAGAGGAATCACAACAATATCGGGAGGGAGACCCTCCCATTCACAAAACAAAAGCAGCATAAGCCCGGTCCAACGTAGGCCCTGTCGTCCTATGGTGCAATTGCTGAGACCCAGCTGAGCCCCAAAGCCAGATCTCAATGCATAGTGGGCGGCCCAAAAAACCATACTGTGCCCCACGATGTGCACCCAAAGCCTCCACTTAAGGAACCTAGAACAACAAATAACAGAAAATGTGAAATAGGAACTCCCCTTAGGGGGCCAAAAAAGGCTGAACATAACCCTTATAAGCAAAGGACCGCCACCGCCCTACCTTCTGAATGGTCTTGCCAGAGTACCCCATGGTCGCCCTCGTGGACCCTATTCAAAAAGAATGGGTACCAAAATGGACTCCTGACAAACACAGCTTGTGTAGTGCTCTTGTAGTGACCACCCAAAATTGGTATTTCATCAAGGGTGTCCTATCCCCGTGCTGGAACAAGGCTCTGCCTTTGCTACCCCGATGATCTACATAAAGGCGCAAGGCCATCATCGGGCAAAGGTCAACCTCAGAACAAACTCCCAGGACCACTTCCTTCCATTTTCCCTTCTAGTTGGTCTTGGACCACCGGATCTGGACAGAAACTGTACCTTCGCCAAAGGAAAGATCCCCCATTTGAGGCGGGGTCTACAGCGCAATGATGGCGGACACCTTTCCCAAGGCTCGGGGAGGGCGCTCGCACAGCAGCAGAGGGGAGGGGTGCCGCTGGATCGGCGCCTCCACGGGGGGTCAGGGAGGGATAGTAAGGGAGAATTCCCCACCAGCAAGGGCGTGGCCCATTTGGCAGCTTGCCCTTTAAGGAGGCTTAAAATGAAACAAACTTTAGCCTTCTCAGAAACAAAGTCCCGAGCCCTGAGCTCAATATACAGATTACATTGGGCAAGGAATGCCTGGAACTCATCAACATTCCCACCGAAACGATCAGGAGGATTTATTGGGCAACGTGGGGGAGGTGTACCAGCATTTGCTACAGCAACAGCATTTGTAGTAGCCTGTTGTTGCAAAGCAATCACAGCTTGAGTTAAGTGCTGTACCTGTGCTAGCATTTCCTCCATGGGGTCCACACCTCCGGTTGCTCCGTCTTCCATGGTGGGGATGTGTGAGCGTTGTGGGTGCTGGCAATCTGTCACGGCAGGACCAGGGGGCGTGACACAAGCAAGCAAAAGTCCAGGAACAGTCCGAGGTCAAGCCGGGCAAATCAGGTAGCAAGGTTCAAGCAGGTTTAAATCACAGTCCAAAAGCAGGGTCAGACATACCAAAGTTTCAAGTCCATAAATCACAACAATACCAGAGGAGTCAGAGATGAACGCAGGGTCAACAAAGCCAAAGGTCAAAAGCCGAGGATCAAGCCGAGAAGAATTCCACAAGGTCTGGAGCAGAGATGCAAGGATTCAGGTCCTGAACAAACGACGTTGCCAGCACAAATGACTGCTGGCAACAGACTTGCATATATACAGTGCTAGCTAATCAACTCATTAGCTAGCCAGGAGTGAGGACAGGATCCTGTCAGTAATCAGGGCTAAGAGATCTTCTGGCACGCATGCGTGCATTCTGCCTTCGCTCTCTCAGCTGTTGTCTTCTTACATTCCTGAGCCTGGTTACAGGTGGAGGCGAGTCTGATGATGAATTACTGGGCTGCAGCAGAGACTGATCCCTTGCAGGTGTTCCCTGGGAGGCTCTATCCTCCTCACCACTTAGATAGCTTTCAGCTACAGGATCCAGTCTTTGCCTTTCTGCTGCAGTACTGTCCTCAGGAGCCTGTTCAGGGTCCTCAGGAGCCTGTTCAGGGGCATCAGCAAAGGCAGGCATGACATCAGCAGGGGCAGGCATGACAATCGGGAGCTTCAGACCCTGGTGTCGCGCCAGGCTTCAAGTTGCCAGTTACCCCCTGCTTACACTGCAAGCCTCCCGCTTTCGCGGAAGAACTTGCCTTCTGGATCGTCTCCCGTCCGTCCATCCACACGTGGCCCTCTTCTCCGTATCAACTCTCCTCCTGTCTTGTTGGCCTTCATCTCCCAGTTTGCCTCAGTCTGGGGGAGAGACAAAGAGTAGGACTGAAAGGCCCGTCTGAGGCCTCAGGGCCCGTTTCCTCTCAGCCCAGCCCGCTGGGTGACCCTTTCAGCAAGCTGGTATCTTGCAGTGTTTGGTTCCCCTTTGTTCCCGCCTGTCTAAACTCGAAAAGGAAATGCATGGCAGCTGTTCAACCCTTCTCTATCTTGGCCTTCAGCACTGGCTTTTCCAGGTTTGCATTTTCCTGCTTCCATGCTGTTACCATACTGAGGCCTGGAAGGAGTACGGGAGAAAGATCAACATTTCAAAAAATCCCTCTGTCAGCCAAGACCGGCCCCCGATGAACGGTAGCAAGCTCTGAGTTGGGAAATACTCGGAGA
>NW_015172597.1:439709-484386 GCF_001447785.1 Gekko japonicus | reverse complement strand
GGTTAATGAATACGGTTTTGACTTCCACCCACCTTGGCAGCCTGCTGGGAAAAAATGAATCTCCTTCAGTCTTGTTAAGCAAGCAGCCATTCTAGAACTGATAAGGATGACATGTGATAGATGCCTGCCTGCTTCCTCTTATCTCTCCCGACTCTTTGAAAAGTTCCTTGGGCAAAAAGAAAGAAAGAAAGAAATAGGGAGGAAAAAATTTACCAAGGTATTGGGGGAGTAAGGTTCCCCCCCCCCTGTTAGATGAAAGCAAGGCAAGGGGTTGAATATTCTTTCAGAGTCCTGTCTGGCCTGGTCCTATCTTGTTTGGACCATTGGTGCCACTGGTTTGGAGTTAGTAGTGGATATAGTGATGACCCTGTGCACAGGTGGCTTTAAAGGTGGGTTAGAGAGATTCACGGAGGAGTGGTCTGTCAATAACTACTAGCCATAGTGACTAATGAGAACCTCCATATTCAGAGGTTTCAGTGCTAGCAGGTAACAGCCGTAGAAGGCCTTAGCCTCCAAACAGAAGAGAGCAATGAGGGCCCCGGTCACACAGGAGGATTTGCCCCGCAAGAGGGACAGATCGGGGGCGCATCAAGCACACCGCAACATCTGGGAAGCATCACGCACCCATCCCCGATCCGTCCCTTCGGCCCGAAAATGCACATTTAAAAGGTACTAGCAACAGAGCACTACCTTCCGGATGATGTGCGGCAACTCCAGGCGTCTGGTCGGGGAAGCGCTGGTAGCCCGTCGCAGCCAGCGCCGTTCCCCATCCCACGCATGCGCACAACTGTGCTACTGCCGGTTTGCTGCACAACATTTGATCAGCTGCCAGAGCATAGAGCCGTGGGGGCACGTCAGATTGCACTCCCGCGGTTCTTTTTGCTCCGGCTCTAATTTGCCTCCTTTTGGCAGTGGATCATCCCGCTCGTTTGACCGGGATCAAGGATGATCAGGGGCCTGGGGACCAAGCCCTACGAGAAAAGTAGGGTTGCCAAGTCTGGCCCACAAGCCGGCGGTGGACTTACAAGGAGGCTCGAAGAGAGGGGAGGGAAGAAGCGTGACGTTCCTATGCCCCCTCCAGGTGACGTACACGTCAGGGATGTCAGTGACGTGCCTACATCACCCGAAAGTGACATACACATATTGGTGACATCGTGGGGGCTACACTCTGTTTTGGGGGCAAAACTCTATGGTTTGAAGCTAATTCTACCATAGAGTTTTGTCCAGAGTGTCACCAGATGTTAGGCACTTTTATGTAGTGGCCCATCACTTGTGGCCCCTCATGGATCACTGCCTTGTCGTGGCGAGGGGGCTTGCGCAGTTCAATGAAGCTGTGGGCTATGCCGTGAAGGGCCACCCAAGACGGACAGGCCACAGCAGAGAACTCAGACCAAGCGTGATCCACCTGGAGAAGGAAATGGCAACCCACTCCAGTATTTTTGCCAAGAAAACCCCATGGACAGTATCAAAAGGCTAAAAGATATGACGCCGGAAGATGAGCCCCTCAGGTCGGAAGGTGTCCAATATGCTACTGAGGAAGAGCAGAGGACAAGTACAAGTAACCCCAGAAAGAGTGAAGCGGCTGGGCCAAAGCCGAAAGGACGCTCAGTTGTGGATGTGTCTGATGGTGAAAGGAAAGTCCAATGCTGCAAAGAACAATACTACATAGGAACCTGGAATGTAAGATCTATGAATCAAGGTAAGCTTGACGTGGTCAAAAATGAGATGGCAAGACTGAACATCGATATCCTAGGAATCAGTGAACTAAAGTGGACAGGAATGGGCGAATTTAACTCAGAAGACCATTATATCTACTACTGTGGCCAGGAATCTCGTAGAAAAAATGGTGTGGCCTTTATAGTCAGCAAGAGAGTGCGGGGGTCAGTACTGGGATGCAATCTCAAAAATGACAGAATGATCTCGGTCCGATTCCAAGGCACACCATTCAACATCACAGTAATCCAAGTCTATGCCCCAACCACTGATGCAGAAGAGGCTGAAGTGGACCGGTTCTATGAAGACCTACAACACCTCCTAGAACTAACACCAAAAAATGATGTCCTCATCATCATAGGGGACTGGAATGCTAAAGTAGGAAGTGAAAAGGTAACTGGAATAACAGACAAGTTTGGCCTTGGAAAGCAAAATGAAGCAGGGCAAAGGTTAACAGAGTTTTGTCAAGAGAACACACTGGTCATAGCGAACACCCTTTTCCAACAACCTAAGAGGCGACTCTACACATGGACATCACCAGATGGGCAACACCGAAATCAGATTGACTATATAATTTGCAGTCAAAGATGGAGAAGCTCTATCCAGTCAGTAAAAACAAGACCTGGTGCTGACTGTGGTTCAGATCATGAGCTACTCATTGCAAAATTCAGACTTAAACTGAAGAAAATTGGGAAAACCACTAGGCCATTCAGGTTTGACCTAGATCGCATCCCTGATGAATATACAGTAGAGGTGAAGAATAGATTCAAGGGTCTGGATTTGATAGATAGAGTGCCTGAAGAACTATGGACGGAGGTTCGTGACATTGTACAGGAGGCAGCAATCACCACCATCCCAAAGAAAAAGAAATGCAAGAAAGCAAAGTGGCTTTCTGATGAGGCTTTACAAATAGCAGAGGAAAGAAGGAAAGCGAAAGGCAAAGGCGAAAAGGAAAGATTTACCCAACTGAATGCAGATTTCCAGAGAACAGCAAGGAGAGATAAGGAGGCCTTCCTGAATGAGCAGTGCAAAGTAATAGAGGAAAACAATAGAATGGGAAGGACTAGAGATCAAATTGCCAACATCTGCTGGATTATGGAGAAAGCAAGAGAGTACCAGAAAAACATCTACTTCTGCTTCATTGACTATGCTAAAGCCTTTGACTGTGTGGATCACAACAAACTATGGCAGGGCCTTAAAGAGAGGGGAGTACCAGACCACCTCACATGTCTCTTGAGAAACCTGTATAAGGGCCAAGAAGTGACAGTTAGAACCGGATATGGAACAACTGATTGGTTTCGCATAGGAAAAGGAGTATGACAAGGATGTATATTGTCGCCTTGCTTATTTAATATATATGCAGAGTACATCATGCAAAATGCTGGCCTAGATGAATCACAAGTGGGAATTAAGATTGCTGGGGAAAAGATCAACAACCTCAGATATGCAGACGATACCACTCTGATGGCAGAAAGTGAAGAGGACCTCAAGAGCCTCTTGCTCAACCAGTCACAAGTTAACTATGGTTCCGGTTCCGGTTCTGGCGACAGCAGGCAAGCCTGAGCGTTTCTCTCTTGGCTTTGCCTGCATTCCTGTTCTTCAGAGTCCTTTCAAAGAGTTTTGGCAGTGGCCATCATTCTCCAAACCATCCCAGGAGGGAGGTTTGTGCAGGGCGATTTTTCCCGAAGCAGAGAACGGACGGCGGTCGGTTTCTCTGCACCGAGACTTCGCCGAAGCAGAGGGGCAGGACAAGAGGACGAGTTTTTTGCTACGTCCATAGCCGGGATCGTGAGTCCGAGGAGGGGCTGCAGCACAACTTTAGAGACAATCTCTCAGATAATCGAAAAATATTGAAAACTATTTACCTTGTCTGTTGGTGCTTCCCGAAAGAGTGTGGTGCGACGGGACAGCGGAGGAAAGGGGGGAGAAGAGGGCAATGCCCAGACACTGTCTGCCAAGTGCCTAAAAGAAGAGCGGGGTGAGCGGCTGCTGGACACTTTGGCACGTTGACAGAAGGTTCTGTGAGAGTGGGAGGTGAAAGGGGCGCAAAAGAGAACTGAGATATCTGGACACCGCATTGGCAAGATGAGGCAAGCCGAAGAGAGGAAACTGACTAGAGGTAGCTGGTTTGAGAGTCGGGGGCAGAGTTGGAACGAACGGTTGGCTATCGGCTACCCTAGCCTGGCTGAGACGGACTGAGACAATAAAGTGTCGGACGGAGTTTGGCTGTGAGTAATATTGTGGAATAAGAGGAATATTGTGGAATAAGAGGAACTGACAAAGAAGAGACTAATAAGAAATAAAAAGGAGAGATTATAGACTATGGTGCAGTTGCGTATCATGTGGCGAGTTAAAGCTTGAACAACGCTGAAGTCTGGACTCTGTGCTTTAAAGTAGTGCGGTGGTTGTTTTGGTGTGGTGAAGGGTGGTATTACAGTATTGATTGTGTTATTCTGATTATTGCTAATTGCTAATTCTCAATGGGACACTGTGGTGCCGTGATATAGATCCTGTATTGATCCGGAAGAAATATTTGAAGAAATTTCTGTTAAGAAGCTGGGTAGCAGAGGGAAACCGGAGGGTTTTAAAAATTAAAAACTATAGAGGTAAAACAGTAGAAAGGCAGAAGGGGACTACAGAAGTAGTACTATAAACTCAGAACGGCATCAACAGCTATTTAAAATGGCAAGTGGGGGAAGGAAAACTTCGATACCCTCACCAGGGCAGACCAATGTTGTAGCTGCAAAGTTAAATCCAATGAAAGAAATAAATGTGCAAATAAATGAAAGCGTAACTCAAGCAATGAGTGCTGCAATACAATGCATGTTACCTGAAATTATAAATAAGGCGATAGAACCATTGCAGACAAAAATAGACTCTTTGACACAACAAATGACTACTCAGATGGAGGAAATTAAAGGGCAGATATTAGAAAATAAACAAGAAATTGCCAAAATAAATAAAGGGAAGGAGGTGACTGAAGAAAAGGTGGAGGTAATGGATCAACGGATGCAAGCTCTTAAGGATAAGTGTGACTCCATGGAAGAAACCCTGATGTCTCTAGAAGTTGAGAAGGCAGCTTATTTGCTTCGATTTCAAAATATTCCAGAAAACAAAACAGAGAACTTGAAAGAAATTATTGCACCGGTTTTGGCGCAGTTGTTAGAAATAACAGAAGATGATATGGTTCAGGAGATCGAATTGTTATACAGAAGGAACTCGGCATATGCCAAGAGAAATAGGGTCCCTAGAGAGGTGCATGTTAAATTCTGTAAGAGAATTATTCGAGATAAAATCCTAGAAAATTCAAGATCCTCTACAGTTAATATACTGGGAAACGAAGTGAAGATCCTGAGAGACACGCCGTGGTTAATGAATACGGTTTTGACTTCCACCCACCTTGGCAGCCTGCTGGGAAAAAATGAATCTCCTTCAGTCTTGTTAAGCAAGCAGCCATTCTAGAACTGATAAGGATGACATGTGATAGATGCCTGCCTGCTTCCTCTTATCTCTCCCGACTCTTTGAAAAGTTCCTTGGGCAAAAAGAAAGAAAGAAAGAAATAGGGAGGAAAAAATTTACCAAGGTATTGGGGGAGTAAGGTTCCCCCCCCCCTGTTAGATGAAAGCAAGGCAAGGGGTTGAATATTCTTTCAGAGTCCTGTCTGGCCTGGTCCTATCTTGTTTGGACCATTGGTGCCACTGGTTTGGAGTTAGTAGTGGATATAGTGATGACCCTGTGCACAGGTGGCTTTAAAGGTGGGTTAGAGAGATTCACGGAGGAGTGGTCTGTCAATAACTACTAGCCATAGTGACTAATGAGAACCTCCATATTCAGAGGTTTCAGTGCTAGCAGGTAACAGCCGTAGAAGGCCTTAGCCTCCAAACAGAAGAGAGCAATGAGGGCCCCGGTCACACAGGAGGATTTGCCCCGCAAGAGGGACAGATCGGGGGCGCATCAAGCACACCGCAACATCTGGGAAGCATCACGCACCCATCCCCGATCCGTCCCTTCGGCCCGAAAATGCACATTTAAAAGGTACTAGCAACAGAGCACTACCTTCCGGATGATGTGCGGCAACTCCAGGCGTCTGGTCGGGGAAGCGCTGGTAGCCCGTCGCAGCCAGCGCCGTTCCCCATCCCACGCATGCGCACAACTGTGCTACTGCCGGTTTGCTGCACAACATTTGATCAGCTGCCAGAGCATAGAGCCGTGGGGGCACGTCAGATTGCACTCCCGCGGTTCTTTTTGCTCCGGCTCTAATTTGCCTCCTTTTGGCAGTGGATCATCCCGCTCGTTTGACCGGGATCAAGGATGATCAGGGGCCTGGGGACCAAGCCCTACGAGAAAAGTAGGGTTGCCAAGTCTGGCCCACAAGCCGGCGGTGGACTTACAAGGAGGCTCGAAGAGAGGGGAGGGAAGAAGCGTGACGTTCCTATGCCCCCTCCAGGTGACGTACACGTCAGGGATGTCAGTGACGTGCCTACATCACCCGAAAGTGACATACACATATTGGTGACATCGTGGGGGCTACACTCTGTTTTGGGGGCAAAACTCTATGGTTTGAAGCTAATTCTACCATAGAGTTTTGTCCAGAGTGTCACCAGATGTTAGGCACTTTTATGTAGTGGCCCATCACTTGTGGCCCCTCATGGATCACTGCCTTGTCGTGGCGAGGGGGCTTGCGCAGTTCAATGAAGCTGTGGGCTATGCCGTGAAGGGCCACCCAAGACGGACAGGCCACAGCAGAGAACTCAGACCAAGCGTGATCCACCTGGAGAAGGAAATGGCAACCCACTCCAGTATTTTTGCCAAGAAAACCCCATGGACAGTATCAAAAGGCTAAAAGATATGACGCCGGAAGATGAGCCCCTCAGGTCGGAAGGTGTCCAATATGCTACTGAGGAAGAGCAGAGGACAAGTACAAGTAACCCCAGAAAGAGTGAAGCGGCTGGGCCAAAGCCGAAAGGACGCTCAGTTGTGGATGTGTCTGATGGTGAAAGGAAAGTCCGATGCTGCAAAGAACAATACTGCATAGGAACCTGGAATGTAAGATCTATGAATCAAGGTAAGCTTGACGTGGTCAAAAATGAGATGGCAAGACTGAACATCGATATCCTAGGAATCAGTGAACTAAAGTGGACAGGAATGGGCGAATTTAACTCAGAAGACCATTATATCTACTACTGTGGCCAGGAATCTCGTAGAAAAAATGGTGTGGCCTTTATAGTCAACAAGAGAGTGCAAAAGGCAGTACTGGGATACAATCTCAAAAATGACAGAATGATTTCTGTCCGATTCCAAGGCAAACCATTCAACATCACAGTAATCCAAGTCTATGCCCCAACCACTGATGCAGAAGAGGCTGAAGTGGACCGGTTCTATGAAGACCTACAACACCTCCTAGAACTAACACCAAAAAATGATGTCCTCATCATCATAGGGGACTGGAATGCTAAAGTAGGAAGTCAAAAGGTAACTGGAATAACAGACAAGTTTGGCCTTGGAAAGCAAAATGAAGCAGGGCAAAGGTTAACAGAGTTTTGTCAAGAGAACACACTGGTCATAGCGAACACCCTTTTCCAACAACCTAAGAGGCGACTCTACACATGGACATCACCAGATGGGCAACACCGAAATCAGATTGACTATATAATTTGCAGTCAAAGATGGAGAAGCTCTATCCAGTCAGTAAAAACAAGACCTGGAGCTGACTGTGGTTCAGATCATGAGCTACTCATTGCAAAATTCAGACTTAAACTGAAGAAAATTGGGAAAACCACGAGGCCATTCAGGTTTGACCTAGATCGCATCCCTGATGAATATACAGTAGAGGTGAAGAATAGATTCAAGGGTCTGGATTTGATAGATAGAGTGCCTGAAGAACTATGGACAGAGGTTCGTGACATCGTACAGGAGGCAGCAATCACCACCATCCCAAAGAAAAAGAAATGTAAGAAAGCAAAGTGGCTTTCTGATGAGGCTTTACAAATAGCAGAGGAAAGAAGGAAAGCGAAAGGCAAAGGCGAAAAGGAAAGATTTACCCAACTGAACGCAGATTTCCAGAGAACAGCAAGGAGAGATAAGGAGGCCTTCCTGAATGAACAGTGCAAAGTAATAGAAGAAAACAATAGAATGGGAAGGACTAGAGATCTCTTCAAGAAAATTGGAGAAATCAAGGGAGCGTTCCATGCAAAGCTGGCCATGATAAAGGACAAAAACGGTAGGGACCTAACAGAAGCAGAAGAGATTAGGAAAAGATGGCAAGAATACACAGAAGAACTATACAAGAAAGACCTCGATGTCCTTGACAACCACGACGGTATAATCACTGACCTCGAGCCAGACATCCTGGAATGTGAAGTTAAATGGGCCTTAGAAAGCATTACTAACAACAAAGCTAGTGGAGGTGATGGTATTCCAGCTGAGCTATTCAAAGTCTTAGAAGATGATGCTGTTAAAGTTCTGCACTCCATTTGCCAGCAAATTTGGAAAACGCAACAGTGGCCACAGGATTGGAAAAGATCAGTATACATTCCAATCCCAAAGAAGGGCAATGCCAAGGAATGTTCAAACTATCGCACAATTGCACTCATATCACACGCTAGCAAGGTCATGCTCAAGATCCTACAAGCTAGGCTTCAACAGTACGTGGATAGAGAACTACCAGAAGTACAAGCTGGGTTTCGAAGAGGTAGAGGAACTAGAGATCAAATTGCCAACATTCGCTGGATTATGGAGAAAGCAAGAGAGTACCAGAAAAATATCTACTTCTGCTTCATTGACTATGCTAAAGCCTTTGACTGTGTGGATCACAACAAACTATGGCAGGTCCTTAAAGAGATGGGAGTACCAGACCACCTCACATGTCTCTTGAGAAACCTGTATAAGGGCCAAGAAGCGACAGTTAGAACCGGATACGGAACAACTGATTGGTTCAGCATAGGAAAAGGAGTACGACAAGGATGTATACTGTCACCTTGCTTATTTAATATATATGCAGAGTACATCATGCGAAATGCTGGCCTGGATGAATCACAAGCGGGAATTAAGATTGCTGGGGAAAAGATCAACAACCTCAGATATGCAGACGATACCACTCTAATGGCAGAAAGTGAAGAGGACCTAAAGAGCCTCTTGCTCAGGGTAAAAGAGGAGAGCGCAAAAGTGGGCTTGAAGCTCAACATCAAAAAAACTAAGATCATGGCATCCGGCCCCATCACTCCTTGGCAAATAGAAGGGGAAGTCGTGGAAGTGGTGACAGACTTCACGTTCCTGGGATCCCAGATCACCGCAGACTGTGACAGCAGTCATGAAATTAAAAGACGCCTGCTCCTTGGGAGGAAAGCGATGGCGAACCTAAACAGCATGATAAAAAGTAGAGACATCACCCTGCCAACAAAAGTCCGCATGGTCAAAGCAATGGTATTCCCAGTAGTCATGTATGGCTGTGAGAGTTGGACTATAAGGAAGGCCGAGCGCCGAAGAATAGATTCTTTTGAACTATGGTGCTGGAGGAGACTCTTGAGAGTCCCTTGGACTGCAAGAAGATCAAATCAGTCAATCCTCAAAGAAATCAACCCTGACTGTTCCCTGGAAGGCCAGATAATGAAACTGAAGCTCAAATACTTTGGCCACCCAATGAGAAGGGAGCACTCACTGGAGAAGACCCTGATGCTGGGAAAGATTGAAGGTCAAAGAAGACGGGGACGGCAAAGGATGAGATGGTTAGACAGTGTCATCGATGCAACGAACATGAAGTTGAGCAAACTTCAGAGGATGGCGGAAGACCGGAGGGCCTGGAGGGAGCTGGTCCATGGGGTCGCAGAGAGTCAGACTCGACTGTGCGACTGAACAACAACAAATAGATAGGGACTCTGGGGCAAGTGATGCTCTGTCATCTTGGTGCTTGGGGGGGTCAACAGTGGGATGGCTTCTAATGTCCTGGCCCCACTGGTGGACCTCCTGATGGCACTGGTATTTCTGGCCACTGTGTGACACAGAGTGTTGGAGTGGATGGGCCTTTGGCCTGATCCGACATTGGCATCTCTTATTTTCTTATGACTCTGAAAATTGCCCTTACGAAGAGAGCTGGAGGAGATGCTCTGGAAATCTTCTCATAACAAGTAATAAACTAACACATAAGCTTAGAAAGACAGGATCTCACAAAGTATATTGTTTATTAACAGTTTTTTTTCATTACTAACTGCAGATCTCCGACTCTTTGGTTTTTAGTTTAGTGTGGGTTATTTTCCTTTATCCTTTGTTGTAGTTCCTCTTCCCTTTTTTTTTCTTTGTAGTTTATGTAGTATTATAAAAAATAAAAAATCCCCTCCGGGGATCTTTAAAAAAGAAAAAAGAAAGATCCTCCATATGGAGGGCACGCTTCCATGGATCGAGTTTGGACCGCTGAACTAACTCACTAACACGTAGGGCCCCAAAGAAAGTGGTCAAGGCCATGGCATGAAACAAAAGGCACTTGAATTCAGAGTCATAGACCTGGGCCCAGGTCTGTCAAAGGCCCTTGAGCTCACTAAGAGAAAAAGGCTGTCACAAGTCCTTATGAGCACTAGCCTCCCTGGTCCAACGCTTGAGCATCTTCCTGAGCTGAAAATCAGCTGTGAACTCATGAAAACCCCTTGTTTTACTATGAAAGGCTATGCCGGCCAGCTGGGACCTGATGGTTTTTACTGCAAGACCCTTACCTTTTGACATAGCAGAAAACTGTAGCAGATGATCGACGGGCACCGGCCAAATATCCTGAAGCCCTACCTGCCCCCTAAATGCCCGAAACTGTCATACCACAAGGCCATAAACTTTTTGAGTGCTGGGATCTAGTGCAAGCTCGATGGCCCTATTAGCTTCAACCTGCCAATCAACCAAAGATCCTGAGGCATCCTGGTTGGATGTAGAGCTGCCTCCGGGGCAAGTTGGCGAAACCTCTCCATCTGTTTGTGAGACAGAGTGTCCGCCACCCCATTACTGACCCTTGGCACGTGTTTGGCAAGGAAAAGAACATTCAACTGCAAACAACATAACGTGAAACTACGAACAAGGCCCATGACCCTGGGGGAAGTGGAAGTCAATGAGCTGATGACCTGCACCACCGCTAAGTTGTCACACCAAAACTGAACAGCACTGTTAGCTAAGTGGTCGCCCTACAGCCATAAAGCCACCAGAATTTGAAAAAAAACTCTAAAAAGGTTAGATCCCTACAGAGGTCATCATGCAGCCAGTCCGTGGGCCACTTCTCTGCACACCAATGCCCTTGAAAATACACCCCAAATTTGATGGAACCTGCTGCATCAGATGTAACCTGCAGACCACCTTGTACTCAAAGGTCCTCCCTTCAAAAGCCATTAAAATGGGTCAGAAAATTCTGCCAGACCCTCAAGTCCTCCCTCATTCCATGGGAAATCCTTACTTTGTGATGGGGCTTTTGAGGCCAGACATGGCCCCGCAAAGTCTTCACAGAAAAGCTCTCCTGGGGGCAACTACATGACAGGCAAAATTTAAATGGCCCATGAGCTTCTGCAACTCCAATAAAGATGCCTTTTTCTTTGACAAGAAGTCATTCACCTGTTCCTTTAGCTAACTTAACTTGCCGGTTGGCAGGCGTGATGTGCACTGTACTGTGTCCAGCTCAATACCAAAGAAAGTTAATGTGGAGGATGGCCCTTCAGTTTTCTCATGAGCCAGTGGGATGCCGAGCTCGCCGGCTAACTCCATAAAGGCTTGGAGCAATTGCTGGCACTGCCCAGACTCCCATGAATAAGAAATCATCAAGATAGTGCATGACCTCCTTAAGACCAGACTTCGTCTGCAGCGCCCATTCAAGAAAAGTGCTAAATCTTTCAAAAGCAGAGCATGAGATCAAGCAATCCATGGGAAGAGCCCTGTCCACATGAAAGTGACCCTCAAAGGCAAAGCCCAACAGGTCAAAGTCCCCAGGATGGATGGTAAGAGTGAAAACACTGACTTGATGTCACATTTTGCCATCTCAGCACCTGGACCACATTTACGAATGATCTGAACTGCCTGGTCAAACAACGTATACCGTACAGAGCAGAGCTGCTCTGAGATAGCGTCATTGACCAAGTCACCTTTTGGAAAGGACAAGTGATGTATCAGGTGAAATTCTCCCAGTGTTTTCTTGGGAACGACTTCCAAGGGAGACACTCTAAGCGTGGGCACAGGGGGTGAGGGAAAGGGGCCAAGGACCCCCCCTTCACCACACTCCTTCTTTATCTTGTCGTCCCTGACCACCGGCTCCAAGCCCTGCACTGACATGAGGTTGTTGGCCATAAAAGCCCTTCTGGTGCCTACATAAGGAATCCTAAAACCAATAGAAAAACCCTCCAACAAATATCAGCTATCTACAACATTAGGATAAAAGCCTAACCAGTGTTTAAGCTGAATCAGGTTTATAGGGCTGGGACCCTTTCCCCAACCCCTGGGGAGACGGGCCACCTCCACTTGTCCTCTTGTTCCTCGGTCTGTGCTTTGCTCATGAGTAAGCAGTAAAGGCATGATATCCCCCACACAAGGGACACTCATGCTTAAATTTACAAGTCTTGCATCCACAGACTTGTTGTGATGCAAACTCCCAGCAAAGTACTCATGGCTGAATGCCCTTGCCCCCCGAGGGGCAAGCTACAGATGACCCAGAGGACCTTTGTGCTATGTGGCCATGATCTGATCAATCCCCCAAAATCGGCTTGGCTGAGGACATGAGTTGGAGCCGCAAGTGCTGGTGCACCTGGTCCCAGGGCAGAGCTGGATTGACCGCCACCCGCATCCTGAACTCCTCATCTTATTGTAACCAGGCGCCCCCGGAAAATTCAGTGTAAGCCCTGTATATGATGTCGATGTATTGAAAGAAGGGGGCCACCCTAACGGGATGAGTGCGTGCCACCACCCCCGCATAAATCAAGAAACCTGGCTGCCAATTAGCCCAAGTTCGATCAATGTGGCAATGCTTAAGCCACTCCTTGTCCCTTTCATCTAAATCATCCTTGTCTTTCTTCTCTATGTCTCTGAATAACAAGACAGACATGTCCACAAAATCACTCTTCAAATATTTTTTCCCGGGTCACAAATGTGAAGTGATCCCCGAGGGGCATTCCCACATCTCCCTGTGGCATGGCACTATAAGGCACCAAGCTCATCAAGGCTAGGAGAAGTGGGCAATAGCCCCACCCCCAAGGCGGCTGTTGACTCAGACCCCAATTCTCCATTCCATAGTGCTAGACCCTGGGTGGAGCCAGAGGACAGAAACCCCACTGAGAGACCCAAGCCCAAGGAAGGACCTACTGGATTACCCCCTGAGGTACCAGAAGCAGAGTCCTCCTGACCCCCTCTCAGATTCCCAGGTCCCCAGAGCCAGGCGTTCCCCCCAGCAGGAGCATCCATCTTACCTGAAATTTCTGTGGCCGCAACAGCCACACTGTCCGGTACCGCCTCACAGCTTGCACCTTGTGTCGACGCATCCTTGCTGACTGCAGCCCCTTGAACCAGCCCTCCGGCTTCACCCCCTGCAGGGGGAGCGGCAGACACTGAGCCTATAGCTGAGAGATGTGCCAAAACTGTTTGAATTGGGACGAACAAAACCGATGCACTGAACGCGGTAACTCTACCCACCCTCGCGCCACCGTAATTCCCCGCGTGGTTTCTAATGCTGCCAAGTGCTCTAAAATGAGATGCCGCTCTAACTCTGTCTCCTCATCATCTGATAAAGACTGAGTGGATTAGCTGGCTCCGCAGCCTTTGCTGTCTGCTGTGCATCCTTAGCAGACCCTTTTCCCTTTCCCAATGCCATCTCGTACGAGGAGGCACATGACAAAATGGCGCCCACCACACCACTTGACTGTGCCCAACCCACTCGCGAAGCGATCTGAGACCCCGTGACTTGCTGAGCCTGTTAGTGCAGACAAACCCGACTTCGTAAGATATGCGAAGAAAGGGAAAAGGTTGATAAGTGGGGAAGGGTTGAGCTACCCTCTGAGGGGAAGCATGAGGGAAGCATACCCAGTGCAACTCTCTCCCACCAAGTACTCTAACTCAACGTTGCCCGCAGAATCCACCTCCCACAAAAACCTCCAAAGCCTTGAAACAAAGACTCTCAAAGCCTGAAGCAACCACGTCAGAGAGATACTCCTTCTCGCTGACCGATTCCAAAAGAACTGCCCAGATAGGAGGTGGCACAGCAATTAAATTTTAAAAAATCCTCCCACCCCAGATACCCGTATGGGTGGGAAACTCCGCCAAAAGTCTCCTTCCTTCCAAGCCTGCAAAGTAGTCCCTAACTCCTTACACAGCCTTTCAGGCTGCCATTGGGTAGAGCCTTATTCTATATTTATATCTCACCTTTCCTTGTGACTGAGGGCAACAAAATATATATTGCTGTCATGGCATTCAGAGCTCATACTCCTTATAAGTACTCCTTATAAGTTTAAATGATTTTATTCTACCTTGACACAGAGAGTACTCCATCTTTCTGTGTTATACCTCTGAGGATGCCAGTCACAGTTACTGGCGAAACGTCAGGTTCTACAATGCCAAGACCACGGCCACACAACCCAGAAAATCTACAGCAACTAATTTAAATTATTTATTTAATCCATCTGTAGACCACTTTTCTTCCAACACAGATCTCAAGGTGGCTAACAGAAGAGTCAGAGGAAGGCTTTCATTCATGCACTGACCTGTCCCAGATCTGATTTAGGTTTTTTTGGTGTACCACTTGCCTACAGCCCATGGGCTCAATGTCCTGGGCTTAGTGCCTATTTTACATTCTGTGTATCGGTTATTGGTGTAAAGCAGGAGCTTATGTGCCAAGTAGTTAGAAGAATATTTGAGAACTGAATCTCCCATTCCAGCTAGTGTAGGGTTGCCAGGTCTGGTTTGGAAAGTACCTGGAGACTTTGGGGGTGGATCCAAGAGAGGGCGGGGTTTGGGGAGGGGAGGGACCTCAGCATGGTACAATGCCATAGAGGCCACCCTTCAAAGCAGCTGTTTTCTCCAGGGGAGCTCATCTCTGTCAGCTGGAGATCAGTTGTAAAAGCAGGAGATCTTCAGGACCCACCTGGGGGCTGGCAACCCTAAGCTAGTGTGTATCACTAAAAAACCTACACGCGCGCACACTCACACATATACAGAGAGAGTAGTAAGTTGAAACTCTTGTGAGAAATAATAGAGGACACAGGGCACTGGAAAAAGGTTTTTATACAACTATTTTGTAATATGCAAAAGTAATAATGTTTGGAACTGAAATTATTGTCAAGGGTAACTAAACAAAAACATGAGATGACTGTTTTATAATGCATCTTATCATACAGGGGTCCCTAACCTTTTTGAGCCTGTGGCCACCTTTGGAATTCTGACATAGGGTGGTGTGTGCAACCACAAAATGGCCACTGTGGAAGGCAGGCCGCCAAAAGGTTACCATGGCACCAACCACACACACAGAAGAAGCCCAAGTGCAGGGGACAAGAGGACTGTTTTTTTTAAATCTACCAGGAAACAGGAGTGAGAGAATAAAACCCACACTGTAATGGTAGAACTACGGAAACAATGTCATTTTAATCTGCATGACCTGTCATGTCTCCAATGGCCAATCAGAAACCCAGCTGGGAAGGAGCTTCATCTGACCCCACTTACTTTCTAAAAACATTTGGTGCCCACCAGGAAAGATCTGAGTAGGCTTCATGGCACCCACAGGCACCATGTTGGGGACCCCTGCTGTAATGAGATGGCCATGAGACCTAAGATCATAAAATATTGAAAAGCTAAGGGTGGAATTTTAATTTGTGAATAAAATACCCAAACTCATGTTTTTCCTGTATGACAAATGCAGATCTGGAAGTTGCCTTTAATATAGCATCTCTGGTCTGTCTTCTTGCAAATCTCACCACAATCTCTCCAGGCAGGCTACTTTTTTAATATAATTGGAGTAAGCCCTATAAGCTATCTCCATGTCTTTTATTATTTCCTCCACTGGCAAGCCTGTCACTGGAGTGATAATCTCACTCAGAGTCTTCTTCAAATCTTCTTTTTCTGTCTCAGGAACCCCCTGGAACCTGAGAATCATATTAGCCTTTTCCATTTGCAGCTGCAACAAACAATTTTCTTGAAGATTTTGTTTCGTTTCCACTTCACCCATTCTTTTCTTCATCTTCTTGCTTGAGGTGTCCATCTCTGTAACTTTCTCAGCCACCAGCTCCACTTTTTTTTCAGTTTCTGCCAGCTGTCGCTGTTGTGAAGCGAAGTTTTGATTTAACGAGGTCAGTTGTTGGTTAATACCATCAAGCTGATCCATCACTGGCTTGAGCATATCTGCTAACCACCAGGAGATTATTATTCATTGAGTGCAATGCTCTTTGGGGGACATACCAGGAGAGACAGTCCTGATGATATGAATTTGAGAGTATGTGTTTGAGAATATATATGAAGATATGTTGAGAATAAAAGTTTGCCAAGATGTCCCAAGTCACCATTCTGAGTACCAATACTACCACAGTGATAAAGTATCTTCTAAAATACTATAATGCAGAATAAATGTGCTTTTATACATGTTTTGGCAGTAGGAGAAATTATAAGTGATAAGAAATGAACACATTACAGTAGAAAAAACAAAACAAACTGTCATTAAATACACTATAATGCATTCCATTATGTATAATTCAGTAATCATGTAAACACTGGGGAGATGAGTTAGCTTTGCCTTTAGTGTCCTTGTTGCCATGGCTATAGCTTTAACTTCCACTCTAAATAACTGCTGTGCCATTTAAAATGTTCACTTTTTCTTGGTTTTACTAAAATATCAGAAGCAGTATCTGACTTTTTAATTGGTATTTAGAGGCAAGGTGAATTTTGTTTGCATTTTAAGCATTAAATCCACTTAATATGAAATATATATTTAAATGTGATGTCAAAATAGTAAAAACTCATAACCTGCAGTAAAGATGATGATTGATGATTGATGATGATGATGATGATGATTCAATATGGAGAAATGTCTGTATTCTAACACACACAAAAGTAGGGACTCAAATGTCATGCCTGCTGTCATACATCTCACATGCTGGTTATTCCTCGGCATAGCACTCTTATCCAATTGCAGTATTATATGTAATGTTTTAAAAATAGCTTCCATATTGAGATACAGGTGGTCAGGCACAGACTCTGCATGGCCCAGTCCCCATACCACTTGCTGCTGCTGCCACCCCCACAACCACTAACCAATGCTCCCTCTAAACTGTGGAGTCTTGTGAGCAAAAATTCTACTGGCATTATCCAGTATCCCTTGCGGCCATGGGGCTGGTGGGTGGCTTTGCCTCCCAGCTGGAGAGGTGGGCTGTTGGTTTCGGTGGCAAAATGCTGCATATGAATCCTTGGAGGTGGGTGGGGCCGATGAGCTTATAGCTTGGCCCCCACCCTCCTCTGCCTCAGTGCTGGGCAGATTTCGGGCAGCGAGGAGCTCCATGGCACTGGTCCCCATTTCAGGGCCTACCTTGCAGTGGGAGCATGTAGGGGAGCTCCTCGTTGGGCTGATCATCAGCACAGTAGTGGCAGGTTGCACAGTGCTCGGTGACAGTGGGCATCTGCAGGAGCATGCAGCGGCAGGCGGTCGAGGCATCCGGTGGCATCGGGAGGCCATGGCAATCGCAGCGGCAATTGGCAGGAACCCAGTGGCTAGGTGCCTCTTCCCTCACGGCAACGTTGATTCCGGTGGTGGGTGGACACCACTGGCAACAGGAGGCTAGTGGGGCCCGGCAGCAGCGCCGGGCTAGGGGAGCGAGGACAGCAGTTCCTTGTGTGCCTGGGGGGCAGCGGGCAGTTCTCCATGGGGGAGGTTGCCCACGGTGGTGAAGTGTACGGTTGGGGAGGCACAGAGATGGCAGCCCAGTGGGAGTGGCGACCCACAGGTGTCCTTGTGTGCACTGGTCAGCAGCAGGTTTTTTTTGGGGGGGTTAAGGCTAGTAGGTACCCTGGGGAGCTTGTGATTTCCCTTGGGGTTAGTGGTTTTTCCTGACCAGCAAGGTTTGGATCCAGTGCCTCCCTGCCTGGCCCCCTTTTTCTTTTGACAGTAGGTGCTGTGTGGCAATTCAGGGGTTTTAAGAGAGGCAGTGGTTGCTACATACATCCACTATTTTGGGGGGTCCTAGGCTGGGTGTCCCAGCTCAGGGTGGCCATTTTGAGCATCTCGGTTCAGGGTGGCCATTTTAGGTGTCCCAGATTGGGGTTGCCATTTTGGGTGTCCTTGCTCGGGGCGACCATTTTCTGCTTGGGTCCTGGCAGTCATTTTGCGTGTGCAGGGGAGCACTGGGCTCCAGTAGTGGGGCGTGTCTTTTTCATAACACATTGCAAGTTAGTGGTGACTGATAACATGGCTCCCAGGAAGGGTGAAGGCTGTTCAAAAGGTAAACAACGGGCACCCAAGCCTGCTCCTGCCTTTTCATCTACAGACAAGGATGATGAGGAGGTTCAGCAGGCTATTCTGGATAGGCTGAATGCTGATGAGCAAGCCACTGGGCTATCCCCACCTTCTGCAAGGTCTGGGGGGGGCACGTGGGCAGAAGGAGACTTGCTTTACAGCCAATAAGAGGTTTCAAGCTGAAGTGTTGACGCATTTGTCTCTTGTTGAAGGTCGTACCAACACACAGGCAGCTAGCAAGGAGGGACCTTCGGCGGCTCAGGACCAGGGCCTGGCGTCTTCAGTGATGGGGTCTGCCCCTCAACACATGCCAGATGCCCCAGCTGGCCCCTCCTCAGAGGCTGGTAAGTCACGCTCACATCCTGCTGATGATACCTGGCCATGGGGGCTGCCGGTGTCTGGGGGGATTGTAGCCGCTTCTTCTGCTGCTCCCACTTGTTGTCACACCTGTGGCCTGACCTGCAGTACCCCTCTCTCTCCAGGCTCCCCTCAGATGGGTTGTATTTCATCACTGTCAGCTATGCTGCCATGGGGGTTGGGGAGTTCATTCTGGGTCTTGTTACTTGCTATTGCATTCCTATCCCTGCTGTTATGCCTTTGCTGAAACACTTATCTCCACAGATGTGCAGGAGGAGTGTGTGGTGTCTGGCTGCTAGCTGTGGGTTCTGAAATTCTGTTAAGAATCCTCCATTCTCTATCTCTGCGCCTCTCTCCACAATCGAGATGAGCGATGAGGAGGAGAAATTTATTCCTGAACAGGATGACTCTAAGGGGGTCCCGACTCCAGCTACAACTGGAGCGGACACCCCCATGACCCAGTCAACGGTGCCGGTGACTACCATGCCTCCGATAACGGCAGCAGGTGTGGGAGCTGTCCTAAGATGACTGCGACCCTGATGTTTTTGACCCCGACGGGGCCGCGGCGACCACCCGGCCATGGCTACCGGCCAAGCTCCAGCTGGAGCCACTTTAATCCGGACTCTACGGCAGAGACATATATGCTTACGCAGGGACCCCCGAGAGACAGCCGGTTCAACTGGGTATTTTCAACGACAGGGGGATTCCCCCCTTTTGGGGCCCCATTTGAGCCATTACCCAGAGCCTGGGTGACGGAAAGGATGAAGGCGAAAAGCGGCTGGGTGTCCCCTGAGGAGGGGCTGGAACCGGTCCACAGGATGGAGGTGGCGGACTGGGAGAGAAGGCAGATGCAGCGAACCCTGGAGGAGGTCATCCAGGTGATCTCGCAGCTGGTGGTCCAAGCCATCCGAGAGGAGAGGGAGGCCTGAGCAGTGGTTCCCGCAGGACCAGTCATTCTGCAGGCCCCACTGCAGCCGTTGCCCCAGCCGGGAGAAGCCCAGCCACCGGGTCAACTGGAGGTCTTGGTGCCAGCACCACATCCTGGCAATCTGAGAGAACGGGCGATACCTCGCCCGAAAGACCTAATCGAAGCTACCTTCAATGGGAACCTGGAAGAACTCTCATACTTTGTGGTCAGAGTGATGAAGTTTGTGGAAAGATCAGGCCACCTGTTCCCAGACGACAGCAGCCGAGTGGATGTGGTGGCGGTGCGGCTCCGGGGACCGGTGGCGGCTTGGTATGTGGGGCTGCACAACACCCAAGGTCCAGAGCTGATGAATTTGGACACTTTTCTGTGGGCGTTGCGAGCCCAATTCGAGGATCGGGACCCAAAGCGAGGGCGTTCCTGCGCACACTTAAGCAGGGAAAGTGATCGGTGAGGGAATACTCTTCGGAATTTAAGCTACACGTGGCCAAAGTGCAAACTTGGCCTGATCCTGTGTTAGTGGAACTATACCGAGGGGGACTGAACCCGGAGACTTGAGAGATGATCCTCAGAGCGGTTAATCCAGTATCCCTCCCGGCCTGGATGCAAGAGGCAGAGAGCACGGAAACCCGCCTGCACACCCTTTGTCTGGACATCGCGACGGCAGGAGGTCAGCCGACCCCTCAAGCAATGAAAGGAAAAGCACCGCAGCAAGCGGAAGTGACCAGGGAGCAGCGCATGAGGCAAGGGCTTTGCCTGAAATGCGGGAACGTGGCCATTTCGCAGCCGACTGCACCGGATCAGAGCCTGTGAAACAGGGGCCCAGTGAACCAACACGAGTACACCCTGCTACACCTGCGAAGAAATTCCAAGAATTGCAAGCAGCTCCCGAGGAAGGGGAGAATCCAGCGGAGAGGACCATGAGCGGGCGGGAAACGGATTGGTCCTGCTGTAAGAGGCATGGAGCAGCAGGGCCCAATTCTGGAGAAGCCTAATGTGGTGAGCAGTTTCCCCTCCCTCTTTTTCGTGACTGTGACTTTGATTAACCCCAGCCTCAGCACGCATATACGGGTGAAAGCCCTAATTGACTCGGGGTGTAGGAGGGACCTGATCAACCCCTCCCTGGTTACGGGGTTGGAGGCTGAGGTGGTAAAATTAAAAGACCCCCTGATATTTACCCAAATGGACGGCTCGACAATGAAAGACCCATGTGAGTACGAGACTGTGCCATTGCGGATTGGGGCGGGGAAAAACTGGGAGAATAGAGCGTTTGTGATCACCTCAACCGCCAGTCTTGGGCCCCTCGTGTTTGCACGGACACGACCCCTACATCTTGTGGGATGAAGGGAAAGTACAGTTTATTTCTCCTAAGTGCCAGAGCCACCTGTGGGACCCAGACTGGGACCCACAGCCCATAGCAGAGAGTCCTTGTGTGTGCCTGGCTCAGGAAGAGCTGTTAACCATTCCCCCCAAGTACCGGGATGTGGCTAGAGTGTTTGAAGAGGAAGAGGTGGATGAGCTTCCCCCTCATAGACATTCAGACTGTAGCATTGAACTGTTGCCAGGGCAAAAATTGCTGAAGGGGCGCATCTATGCAATGGGGCCGGCTGAAAAGGAAGAACTGCACAAGTTCATTGACAAGAACTTAGCCCGAGGGTTCATCCGACCGGCTTTGTCCCCCTTCACAGCCCCAGTATTATTCCGAAAGAAAAAGGATGGGGGGCTAAGACTCTTCACGGATTACCGGGGTTTAAATGCAGTGTCGTCTACTAACGCCTATCCCATGCCATTCATTAAAGACTTGCTCGCTGAAGCGGCCAAAGGGAAAATATTCTCCAAGCTAGACCTTCGAGATGCCTACTTCCAAGTGCGCATCAGGGAAGGGGACGAACATAAAACCGCTTTCAACACCCCCCCTGGGGCAATTCGAATACCGAATGATGCCTTTTGGCCTTCAGAGGGCCCCGGGGGTCTTCATGAACTTGATCAATGAAGTTTTACACAAGCACTTGTTCAAGGGGGCGCTTGTTTACCTTGATGATATCCTGCTGTACTCCCCAGACCTACTTTCACACGTGAAATTAGTGAGGGAGGTCTTAACCACGTTGCCCAAGCACAAACTATTTGCCAAACTGTCAAAATGTGAATTTCACAAAACGCACATTGACTTCCTGGGATATTGGATCTCTGACCGGGGCTTGGGCATGGACCCGGGGAAGGTACAAGATGTGTTGGGTTGGGAGGTACCCTGAACCAGATGACAGCTACAATCCTTCCTCGGTTTTTTGAACTTTTACAGAACCTTTTTATCCAACTTTGCCCAGGTCAGCTTACCCCTAACAGATCTCCTAAAAACTAAGGGGAAGGGCCCTGAGGCTACAAAGCCGAGCGCCATGCTTCCATGGAGTAATGAGTGTCAGGAAGTGTTCGATCACCTAAAAGCTTTATTCACTTCGGAACCGGTACTTGCCCACCCCGATGAAACAAAAATATTGTGCAAACATATGCGTCTGATGTTGCTATGGGGGGGCAATTTTGCAGGAGGGGGAGGATGGCATGTTGCATCCTTTAGCTTATGTATCTAGAAAATTCAATGACATGGAACGTAACTGGTCAGTATGAGGGAAGGAGGCGGAGCGATAAAACTGGCCCTATCCACATGGAGGCATTGGCTGGAGGGGGCGAGGGTCCCGTTCGAGGTGTGGACTGATCACAAGAACCTGGAGACTCTTAAAATGCCTTGGTTCCTCGATGCCAAACAGTTCCGATGGGCCGATTTCTTTTCCAAGTTTCAATTCACCCTGCATCATTTTCCGGGTTCAGCTAACTCTTTGGCTGACGCCCTGTCCCACCTTCCTCAACATGAAAGCCAATGAGATGTTGTCCTGGACTCAGTGTTCATGCCCTCACAGTTGGGCGGAGCTTTGACGACATGCAAAAAACCTCGCCTAGCTGCTCCAACCCCTGCACCGCCACCAACGGGACCTATGAGGGTGGGCGAGGGGGAAAATGACTCTTTGCACAGTAAATTCGCCACCACTTTTTTGGGGAGGATAAAGCGGTTATAGAAGCGGAGGGGGATTTTGAACTCAGGGAAAATGGCTGTTGGTACCAGGGTCATAAGATGTTCGTTCCTCTCTCCCTCAGAGGGGAGGTGTTGCAGGCAGTGCATGGTTCCAAACTATCCGGACACTCGGGCTTTGTTAAATTCCTGCAACTGCTCCAACAGCAGTTTCAGTGGCCCCATAAGCGCAAGGATTTATCCTCGTTTGTTCAGTCATGCCAAATCTGCACAATGAGTAAACCCTGGCTGGCGAAACCCCCGGGACTATTGCACCCACTTCCGACCCTGAGTCGACGCTGGGAAGTCATTTCGATGGATTTTATAACTGACTTATCACCAAGCAAATCTATGACTGTAATTTAGGTGGTTTTGGATCTCTTTTCTAAACAAGCTCACTTCGTCCCATTCACTTCATTACCTATGGCCAAAGCACTTGCAAAAGCGTTCCTCATGCACCTGGTGAGACTACATATGCTACCCACTAAAGTGGTATCCGACAGGGGAACCCAATTCGTATCCCGGTTTTGGGGGGAACTGATGAAACTAATGGGAATCGGATGTGGCCTAAGTAGCGTGTACCATCCAGAGACTGACGGTCAAATGGAACGAGTTAATCAGACCTTGGAACAATATTTGCATTGTTTTGCCAACTATCAACAGGACAATTGGCATGACTTGTTACCCCTAGCCAAATTCTGTTATAATAATACTTGTCACTCCTCAACGGGAATGTCCCCGTTTAAGGCATTGTATGGTTATGACAGCCCGCCCGTCCCATTTCTGGAAGGGGAAAAGGACATGGGATCGGGGGATGCAGCTCAATGGTGTAAACAATTGCAGGACTCTTGGCCTCTGTTATGTAAGACGTTGACTGCTGTGAAAGAGGCCTACAAACAGCAGGCTGATAAGAGAAGGGTGGAGGGATGGGCTCTACAGCCTGGTGACTCTGTATTTGTCTACAAAAATATTAACATGTTACGGCCTAGCCGGAAGTTGGGATGGAAATACATTGGCCCATTTAAAGTTAAAAGAATCATCAATGAGGTTGCGGTTTAAGTGGACTTGCCAAAAAAAATTGAGAAAATTGCATTCTGTATTTCATTTCAGCCTCCTGAAGAGAGATTCGGGTACCTGCCCATGGCATCCAGTGAAACCGGTGCCCCCTCCTATCATGATTGAAGGCGAGGAGCATTACGAAATTTCACGGATTCTGGACTCTAAGATTAAACAGGGAAAATTGCTTTATTTGGTGGAATGGGTGGATTTCGGACCCCAGCACCTCGAATGGGTGGAAGTAGGGGATATTCGGGCCCCTGAACTGTTGCGGCAGTTCCATCTGGAGTTCCCGGACAAACCGGGAGATATCCCGGACTGACCGGGAGGCCTCCCGGAATGGTCAGGAGAAGCTGTTTTTTCGAGAGGACAGTATGTCAGCTATGCTGCCATGGGGGTTGGGGAGTTCATTCTGGGACTTGTTACTTGCTATTACATTCCTATCCATGCTGTTATGTCTTTGCTGAAATGCTTATCTCTACAGATGTGCAGGAGGAGTGTGTGGTGTCTGGAGCTCTGCTCTCTACCGTGAGAGACTCCTAATTCCCAGCTTTCATCACCTAACGGTTTCCTCAGTTATCCCGCATGCGGGAGGGACCTAATTGGCCCATGCCAAGGGGGGGGGGTGCATACGAATACCCTATATCCTATTAGGCTCTATGGGACGCCGCCATTCTTAACAGTGCTTATTTTACTGCATCTATAGCTTTGCAATAAAAGTATAACCGTTCCTGAAGGTGTGTACTTCGTTGCTAGCTGTGGGTTCTGACAATCATCTTCACAGTCATGATGTGCACCTGCCACTCCATGGTGGGGGGCATCACCTGGTGGAGTGTCTTATGCAGTGATCCCGCATCAGCCCTCCCATTCGGGGATTTGGCGGTTCTGCTGGGGAACCACGTTTTACCCACCACTACAGAGAAAATTTGCAGGGGGGAATACATGGATGTTTTTACACTCTTATTTCGGGAACTGGAGAAAAAAGAGAAAGAGGAGCTTGAGGATCGGGACAAAGAAAAGTATAGGAAGATGAGAGTGGACAGGACCTGGGTCAACTGGCTTGCAGGTTTCCTGATTTACACAGGGGTATTGTCTAAGGTGCAGCCCTGCAGGGCGGCTTCCCTTTTCCAATACCTGGACATTGTCTACAAGGGCTACACGGGTTTCACCGGTCCCGCCTGGGTACAGTATGATGAAGAGTTCAGGATGAGGGCTGCCATGAACCCTTCACTGCGTTGGGACCAGATCCACTCCCACCTTTGGTTGTAGGTTATGGCATCATTCAGGCCAAACTCAGTCGACCAGTCCCATAGTGGCCACCTGGTCCACCACATGGCCGGGTCCTCTGCTCCCTGCCTCCAGACTGTTGGTGTAGCATGCCTGCCCACACAAGTGGTATTAGGGTTGCTAGAAGTATCCAGCGAAGTAACAGTCCAAACAGTCTTGTGTAAAACTATTTACAGATTTATTTACACAAGCTATATACATCAAGATAAGCACTGACAAAGTGCTTCGCCATACTCAGGTACATCACTAGGAAGATACTCTGTACAATGCTTGAACACTTATATACAAGTAGTAGCCAATCAGGTAAAGACTGCTTAGTCACTCTGACTTGGTCACACAGTACAAGACAGAACAGGACAGAACCAGTTCATGCTGAGATGACTACCTAGAACTGTCAATTAGATCAAACTCATCACCAGCTTATGTCTTATCGCAGCAAGTGAAAGCTGACACAGACAGGGCAGGTGGTTCAACCCCGCCAGATTTGCTGGGAGTTTGGGGTCCAGGGAGCATGTAGCAGGCAGTCATGCAAGTACCGGCATGAGTGCCCCTTGTGCGGGGCCCCCCACCCCTTCTCTGCATGCTTCCGGGGTAAGCCCCGTAGGGGCCGTAGGAGGATGGATGGTGGTGGAACCAGACAGGTGCCTGGAAAGGGGGCCAATGCCCATAAGGTTGAGAGTGCTTGAGGGCCTGTTGCAGAATTATCCTCGGCGTTCTGACAGTTTATATTTGTTGAATGGGTTTTCTCAGGGTTTTCGCATTCCCTACCAGGGTGAGAGGTCAGCAATTTATGGTCTGTGCGGGGGATGGAGTATGTGGTTCAGAACAAGATCAAGAAGGAGCTGGCAGAAGGCAGGGTCTTGGGACCTTTCTGTTCTCCCCCGTCCCTAATCTACGGGTGTCCCCCTTGGGGATTGTGCCCAAGAAGGCCCCCAGAGAGTTCCGGTTGATCCATCACCTCTCCTACCCCAAAGGCAATTCAGTTAATGATGCTATCTCTGAGGAGTTATGCTCAGTCCGGTACACTTCCTTCGACCAGGCGGTGCGAGTTGTGTGCCATTGTGGTTGAGGGGTGGAGATGGAGAAATGCAACATCAAGTCGGTCTTTCGCCTTCTCCCAGTGCACCCAGAGGATTTTGAGCTTTGGGGTTTCTTTTTTGAGGGTCAGTTTTATTTGGATCGAGCGCTGCCTATGGGATGCTCAGTTTCCTGTGCGGCCTTTGAGCATTTTAGCTCATTTTTGGAGTGGGCCCTGTGTTCATGCACTGGGCTGCGCACAGTGGCGCACTACTTGGATGACTTTCTGTTTCTTGGTCCTCAATGGTCTGGTCAGTGTAACCAGCTGTTATGTTCCTTTATGGAGCTGGCGGGTGAGCTGGGGGTGCCCTTAGCTCAGGAGAAGACCGAGGGCCTGACACAGGTTTTGACATTCCTAGGTGTGGAGTTAGATACATTGGCACAGGCCTTGCGGTTGCCAGCGAGCAAATTGGTTGACTTGCGCGGCCGGGTAAGGGAGTTCTTGCAAAAAAGGAAGGCCACCTTGAGGGATCTTCAGCAATTGGTAGGTCACCTTAATTTCGCATGTAAGGTTCTGGTGCCTGGCCGAGCCTTCTTACGCAGGCTATGTGCAGCAATGACCAGGCTGTGGCTCCCTCACCACAGAATCCGGCTTACTGCTGGTATCAGAGAGGACCTGGAGATGTGGATTACATGGGGATTTCAGGATTTGCAGAATGTTGGAGGGCTTGTCGCATGAGACCAGGACGCGGGCTGACCCTAGAAAACCTATTTCTCCTGAAGTGCTTTGGGGTTTGCAAGCCACTTGGAAGGAAGTTTGCTCCTCCGGTTTTGAAGTGTCCCTGTTTCACGTGGCTGCACTGGTCACCTTTTCCGATGCCTTTAGGATAAGCGAGTTGGTGACCCAATCAAAGAAGTCATGCCCTGGGGATTCAGGGCGTATGCTTGGGAGCAATTAAGTTCACCTTCACCCTCAGGTATTCTAAAACGGACTAGCGGCAGATGGGGATCCATGGTGGAGCTTGGCACTTGTGCAGAGAAGCAGCTGTGCCCCATGGCGGCATTGGCTGCCTATTTGGCCGTCCGGGGAACATGGGCGGGCCTTCTCTTTCAGCACCAGGATGGCACTCCCTTAACTAAGCACCAGTTCTGGACGGTCACCTCCAGGGCTCTGGGTCGGCTGGGGCTGGAAGGGGTGCGTTTTTGTACGTAGTCCTTCCGCATTGGAGCCACCTCAACGGCGGTGGCCATGAGATACCCAGCTCATGACATCCAGTGCCTGGGGAGGTGGTGTTCATCAGCATATAAGTGCTGTCAGAGTGCTAGGGAGGCCGTGGCCAATTTCAGTTTGAGCTTGTTCCTTTGCTCACTGTTTTCTCATTTTTAGGTTTGGTATGCTGGGAGAGGAAGAGTGTGTTAATCTGCAGGCACAGTTTTGTTTTTAGGGTGGCGCATCGTTCCAGGAGGACGCCAAGTGGGTTCCAAGTGGGTTCCCAGCTGGGCCTTAGCCAGTGGGCCACTATGGAGTGGCAGGGGCACCGGGGCATGCAGTGGCCGGGTCTCCTGCATTTGCTGTTCACAGAGAGAGTCGGTCCTCCCCCTCAGGTTTTGGTTATACATTTAGGATGCAATGATTTGGGCCTGATCAAGAGGAAGGCCTTGATCTTTCAGGCCTAGGCTGACTTTCAGTTTATTCAAAGACAGTGGCCAGGGATCATTATTGTCTTGTCTGCTATGATCCCTCACAGGGTCTAGCAGGGAGTGGGTAACCCTCTTGCCATTGACAAACCATGCCATAAGGTCAACCGCGAGTTGCAACAGGCTCTTGAAAATGGTTTGGGCTTATATTTGTCACACCCGGGCATACATGCGGGGCGTGCTGAGTTGTACAGGCAGGATGGTATACACCTGTCGGAGTTAGGCATGGACATATTTTTGGAGGACTTGTGGCAAGGGCTTTGGGGGGCCTTGGGCCTCCCGATGGGCACAAAGGGCTAAGCAGAGGCTTGGCCTTAGCAGTGGCAGGGTTATATGCTGAGATAGATTGCAGTCCAGTGAGCACCAGCTGACACCCCTTCTTTGGGGTTGAAGGGGTCGAGTGAGTACAGTCTTTGTGCCTGGCGGCATGGGGCGGGGAAAACAGACCGCCTTTAGGACTGCCCTGATTGAGTTCTCCCTTTGGGGCTTGCGGTCTGGGGGATGGGCCTATGGGGCTGTCCTACAATGGCTTGCCAGCTGGGTGGGAGCCATGGCTGATGGCTCTCACTCGAGGCAGGGTGGCTCACCCTATATCACATGGCAAGGGAGGAGTTGTTTGACCCCTGGCCTTGACCATACCACAAACTGTATTGTCCTTGCCATTAGTTCCAGTTAAAGTTGTTAATAAAGTGGGCCCATAGTTAATCCAACACTTGTGTCCGCCTCTTTATTCTGGTTTGTGGGGTGAAAGGTGTGAGCAAGCATAAATTAGTTTGCTCTGGAGCCATCTTTCCTGAGCTAAGACAAAAATGTGTGAGCCGGAGGCTAAAACACTGTGAGCTAGCTCACACTAATTCAGCTTAGAGGGAACACTAACACCAACTGCATCTTGTGTTTCATTACTCTACTACAGAAATATAGGGTTGCCATGTTTCGCCCTCAACTTTAGGTCTCACCGTGACTCAAGGCAGATTATGTGTGTGAAAGGTGTCATTAAGTCGCAACTGACCCCACCAAGGAACTTTCAAGGCAAATGAGAACAGAGGTGGTTGACCATTGTCTTCCTCTGTAGAGTCTTCCTTGGTGGTCTCTCTTCCATGTACTGACCCTGCTTAGCTTCCAAGATCTGATGAGATCAATCTCTACCATACTGCCTTCCCTCCCTCAAGGCAGATTACACAATGTAGATCAATGCAACCAAAGGATGATGCATCTAGTAAGTAATGTGATAGGACTAGGTTTTCGGGAACTTGAAACAAAGCTGTCATCTGAATAAAACATAAATATTAAATATGACAGGGACCTGTTGATCTTCCCCATTAGCAGGGTGGCATCTGCAGAAGGCCCTGCTCTGATGACTGAAGCTGTGGTGAGACATGGGGAAAGAGGCAGTCTTTGTATCAGATAGCTGATACTTTGAATTGAGTTCTGTAACTGATGGGCAGCCAACAGAGTGATTACAGAGTAGGTGTAATATGCATGTTCTATCTAGCTCCTGATAATAATCAAGCTGTGGCAACATTCTTCACCTACTGAATTCTCTGAGTTGATTTGAAGAGGCCACCTATGTAGATACCAATGAACTGGGCCTTACTAATGTTTTATTTTATTGAGTTTTTTTAAACCCCCTGAGGGGAGTTTTTTATTGAATTTTTTTCAAAAGACTACAAACTATAACCGAAAATTAGGAAGGGGAAACTACAACTAGGGAGAAAGGAAAGAAAACCACTAGTAACTAAAACCCCAAGAATAGGAGATCATAACAACAGCTTATATAAATGTTATTCTTAATTGCTAGTGTTACTTTGAACATAGTCGGTTATGCTAAATTATTTATCTTTTTACCCATCAATCTATCTGTTTAAGAAACCCCCCAGAGCATCCCATAGTTATTGTATAATTTTCAGGCACATTTCAGAGTCCTTCAGCCTTTATTTTGTCTTATCTTTTCTGATCCTCAATTTGTATGGACTTTTGAGGGTGGCCGCCGCATTTTTAGCAAGAGAGTCCTTGTCAGAAGACACTGAGCCCAACTCACCATCAGATTTGCTTTCTTCTTCTTCCTTCTTGTCCTCAGCTGGCTCCCCCAGCTGTACTCTCAGGAACTCACGTGCTTTAAAAACAGAGTCAATCTTTTCTTTTTTGTCATGGAGTTTGAAAATGACGCCTTCTGGAATTAACCACCTGTATCCAATGCCATTTGTTTGTAGAAAAAGGATTAAATCTTTTAAAATCCTAATGTTATTGTCCCCAATTTTCAAGGGTGTTCCAGTAGTTGCTTTCAAGATAGAATCTCTCACATGTCTCTTTGAGAATCTGACTACTATTTCCGCAGGCAGATTATTTTTCTTGATGTATGAGGAATAGGACCTGTAGACCACATCCATCTCGCTGTAAAGATATTCCTCTTTCAAATCTGTAGCTGGGGCTAATGCTTCACTCAGCAATTGCTTCAGATTCTCACCTTTTAATTCTGGGACCCCTTGGAACCACAGGACCAGATTTGCTTTCTCCATCTGCAGCTGTAAAAGTTGTAATTCTTCCAGAGCTTGTTTCATTTCCAGCTTTTGCACCTTTTTCTTAACTTTTTTAGTGTTGGCATCCATTTCCTTCACCTTCTCAGCCATTTGCTCCATTACTTTTAAAGACTCAGTCAATTGGAGCTGCTGAGACGCCATACTCTGACTTATTGTTGACAACTGTTGCTTGATGTTAGTCATCTCGTCCAGCAGAGGGCGCAAGGAATCTGCCAACATTTTAGAGAGCTCAGTGGTCTCTTCCAGTTGAGGGCTACCAACTGGTTTCACTTTTACAAGTTTGTCTTTATCTGCTTTCTTCCCTGTCATCTTTATGGATTGTTTACTTTTATAAAAGTGGCCAAAGTCTCTGAAATTCGCCCTTACACATATCCATGCTCTGGTAAGTCTCTTAAAACAGATTTAAATGCTTATTCTTCTGCTCCCCCTCTTTCTATTGTGCTTTCGTTCATGCATTTGGGAGGGGCCCCTCCCCCGCTTGCTTTTCGTCACTCCATGGGGGGGTGTTGCTTCCTTTTTAAGTTCTCATGTTCGCTTTAACCCGACTCACAGTTCATTGCCGGCCATTCAGCCGCGATTGAAATCCGTTTAACTCGCTCAATCTCCGACACTTGTCCCGGTCAGTGGATCTAAGTCCATTTGGACACTCAGCGGCAGGACTGTCGGGGCGGAGGAGCGCCTCAATTCTCTGGCATCATGCCGCTGAAGAGGTTGCCCCTCAAAAGCCCCATGGCTAGGAGTCTTTTGCCAAGGCTCCGGGAGGGGGGTCGTGACTCATTGCACCCCCTCCTACACACTGGTGTGCAGATTACATCCCCGGGAGATCCGGGAGATGCATCTGCCTGCGTGTCGCCATAAACCGGAAGCTGGGCTTTACTAATTGAGATACAGGGACTTCAAGCTAAACAGCAAGTAATTACTATTTCCCAATATGGTGGCTTTCTCATAAGTTAGAATGTTGGGATTTGAGTTATGATAGCCATCAAATGAACATATTGTGTTCAGCGTTTTGTTCTAAGAGAGAGATCCTAAGTGGTTCTACTCAGAATCCTACTGAAGTCTATACAATGGTGCTTACTCCCAGGAAATTGTTCTTATGATTACACTGTAAATGTCTAGGTTGCCCCCAGATTTAAACTCAATGTCAAACTACATGTTACATTTTCTGGCAAGTTGGGTTGGGGTTTCCTCACAGTCACACAGCAGTTTCACGGAAAGGCGTGTTAAAAGTCTCCTGGAGCCCAATTCTGCTCAGAACTGTTGCACAGAGGAAGAATGGGCTCCTTAACACCTTTTCCCAAGCCCAAACAGCCCCAATAGAGAGTTCTTAATTTCGTGCAGCTCCAAACGTAGTAGTAACAAAAATAGCCATCCACCATCAACCACATGCATATATATCCTGAAATTCTCAAGTGTTTTTTCACAGGGCATTTTCCCCCTTGCAGTATTAGTTTCCCTTTTTTTCCTCCTGGTTTTTAAAAACCTTTTGCTTTTTTAAAATTACAATCTAGCCAAAAGAGCTGAAGCTAGAAGATTTTTCTTTCAGATGCACAGCCAGCAGAACATACTCCTGCAGAAGGCTGATAAGTACTTTTATTTTATTTTTACCATGGTAAGAGTTGTGCCCTTTCTCCTTTAGCCTTGGAAAGGGTTAGGATTTAACAAATGCTGCAACCGTATTTTGTATGATTAGATTGTCCTTGGGCAAGCACATCTAATAATTTGCTCAGCAGGTCAATGATCATTCTTACATAAGGGAAAAAGAGAACAAAAACAGCAAACATTCATAATTCATAGTGACCAGACATTTTAAAGTGCTTTAAGGAGTTCTGAGGGTGGTGCCAGGTTATTCAGTGGCATTTCTACTGAAGTTGGCTTTTCATGTAAAATCATTATCAAATGCTTTTAAAAAGGCAGTTTAATGTTTTTCTGGTTTTGTGTGTAGAATTTAAAGTAGCATCTTTGGAAACTATAAAAATAAAAGGCTTTATTTCTTCAGCAGAAATAATCCAGAAGATATGACTGTTTTGGAGCAGGAAAAGCCACAGATTTTAGATTCAGTTGCAATGCCAATATGATATGATTTGCTGAACATTAAGCTGGACTGTTGCTCTCTAAACAACCATTTACCCTACTCAGTCAATAGGCCTGGAAGGACAGCCCCTGTTGTGTTTAAATTCCTTTAGATTGAACCAAAGGCTAATAAATGTGCTTTGGCTAATAACTCTAGGCTGGGTCATTTCATAGAAATAGAGGTGCAGGAGCTCATTAGCATAACTTATTTGCATATGCCACACCCCCTGACATCACTGGAAGTGTGTCAGAAGGCAACACCAACTGCTCAGGCTCCACTGGACTTTTTTGGATTGCTAGCTGTTGGGGGGGGTGCAGATCTGTCCCCACAGAGGAGGGAGAGCTTGTACCTGAAGGCAGGGGGGGGGCTCTGCAACTTACCTGGCTGCTTCTTGCTCCTCATGGCCCGACTGAGGGCTGCTGGGAGCAGGGGGCAGGGCTTGTTGCATGTGTTCTCCCCCTGGGCTCCTTACTGCCGGAGCTCTGCTCCTGTGCACTCCCGCAGGAAATGATCCCTGACTCTAGGAACTATTTAGACTTAGTTCAAGAGTGACATGTGTGTTTATGTAGCCATTTTTACCATGATTTTCTTTCCAGTGGGGAACTAACATGGCTTATGTAATACAGGCTGTGATCAGATGGGCGAGTTGCTCCAATGTTGTGGTGGCTCCCTACCAGATTTGAAGTGCATGATCAGACAGCAACTTCTGCCTCCTGTCCCTCAGTCGTAGGCTCCCCATCCTCACCCCCAACTTTCCCAACACTGGATAAAGTCCAGTGTTTACAACTGAACATGTCTCATTGTGGGTTTCCAGGCATCTGATCTCTCCCTTGTGCGCTCAAGCCACTTGGTGAGGTCTGATGCTTGTGGTTCCCAGCCACCTTTTTTCATAGTTAGCGATGTATGCATAACTGCATATCTGCTCCTAGTGGATAAGCAGTTGTGCACATGCGCACATTAGAGGTTTTTTTAAAAAGAAGCTGCCTGCCCACCCCCTCTGTAGTGACTGCGCAGTAGCAGTCTGGACGGTCGTTCATGGGGTGAGGCAGGAATAATGTGGTATGTCTGGTGGCACCTCTCTGGAACAAATAGCTCCAGAGAAATTAGAGGTGTGGCCAGACCATGCCAAAGCCTGCTATCTGATTGCAGCCTCACTCTTCTTCCATTTTATCCCCACAACAACAACCCTGTAAGCTAGGTTAGGCTGAGAGATAGCAACTGGCTGAAGGTCATGCTTCTATGGCAGAGTGAGAATTTGAAGTGGAGTCTTCCAGATCTTAATCCAGCACTGTAGCAGCTGTTATATCATGCTGGCTCTCATGTTAAAAACAAACAAACAAAACAAAGCAGATCTGGCATCACATTTAAATTAGCTCCCTGTTAGCACACTAGTGCTCTATATCACCAGAGCAGTTGTATGTACAGGTAGGCACATTAATCCAGTACATGAAACCCAGCATGTGGAACCCTGCACAGCTAAGGGCAGAACTAGATGTTAATGGTATATCTTGGGAAGCCCTGCCATTTTGAAGCAGTGAAACCCCATTGCGGAATTCCTTTTAATTGCTCTGCAGGGGCAAGCTCTGCTCCAGACCACCAAACCATGGGGGAGAAGGGGCTCTTGCCCTCCACCACTCTGCTTTTCTGGCATGAAAAAAGCACCAGGGAAGCGTCATTTGCCTGTATGACCTCTGGTATCATTTCAGTTCCTCCTGCACTATGGTGGTACCAGTCAGAATCACTCCCCACTTTGTGATTAAAAGTTCCCTAGTAGGGACTCAGTCCTTCAAAATGGCAGGGCATCCCTGGAACCTCCCACAGTGTCTTGTTTGGCCCTGAGAGTTTATCTGTTACACACCCAGCATAATGTTTAAAATTGGGCCTGAGTAATTAGATTGAACCTGATTTGTTACCATTCTTTCACTTCTTTTCACCTTCAAGATTTTCTACTTTAGTTTATCTTTTATGCTTGTTAAGAAGTCTGAATGTGGGTACTTGAACAAACTGGAGCTCCTTTCTTGGCCACAAATTAGAATTCTAAACTACATTGAATCCTGTTGTAGAACCCAGTTTGCAAGCAAGAGACAAATTTCCATTTCTTATGATTGCAAAATTAACTGAAGTTGAGTAGAGAACTTGTTAAAGCAGGGAGTTGAGTTGAAGACTTCCTAAAGCAGGGAATCTTTAAACCACATGTGAAGAAAGTGGGAAAGGATCATGGAAGCACAAGAATAAACAATCCTTGAACTTGTAACAAAGAAAGCAGCCATATTGTATTTTTATGTCATTAGTATTTCTAGATCAGCTCCCCACCATCATGTTCTAAGCTCTGGATGAAGTGATTTCACAGAACACTGGGAGCTTCTTTTGAGGAACTCTATCCCCTCTCCGATAGAAAGCCCTGACCTGGATGGCCCAGGCTAGTTCTATCTTGTCAGATCTCAGAAGCTAAGCTGGGTTGGTCCTGGTCAGTATTTTGATGGGAGATCACCAACGAAGTCCAGGGTCGCTATACAGTGGGAAGCAATGGCAAACCACTGTTGCCTTGAAAACCCTACTGGGATGCCATAAGTCAGCTGTGACTTAATGACACTTAACACACACACACATCCAATAGAAAAGTCCCGCACATAGTACAGGGGAGATGGATGCACAGAAATATTTTTTTGTATGCCAAAGCAGGAGATTTGTTTTCAATAGGCCTCACATCTGTGTTAAAGAAGAGGAAGTAATTTAATGATGGCCATTGACTGCAAGAAGACTGGATCTGGTAAGTGCTGATCAATTCTCCCCTTTCCCCAGTACTGTTTAAAGGGAATCATCTTGGTGTCGTATGGGTAATAGACTCTCTTTTACAATTACCATTAGTTCCCCCATTTTCTGATTATTTGCAAAACAATAAACATTTGGGCAAAAGTTAATTGTTTCTGTTCAAACATTTGACACATTCTTCATTACTTTTAGTACATCCAAGTCTTTCACCAAGGTACAGTTATAATTAAGACTGATGAAATCATTAGACTTGCTGTAAACATTACGTTTATCTAAATAGAGTTTGGCATTGTATTAAAGGTCTTCTGTCAGGTTCATTCCATGTTTAATTATTTGTTGTTGATGCAGAATTCCAGTATGATTGTTGTCATTTGTCATTCCATTCTATTGCAGGTACATTGGCTAATTTTATTTTTATGGTTGGTGGTCCCAAGAAAGTGCCATTTAAATGTATCATGCAGATAATATGGTCAAGAAGTTTTCAAATTGCCTTTTGGAAGGAGCAAAGTCTGCTTTTTCATGACTCTTGATGCATGGCAAAGAATAATGAAAATGGTACCCAAATATTGCACATAGACAACTTTGAAAACTATCTTAGCTTTTCTGTACAATCAAATTGAATCAAGCTTAGATACTGAAAGTTAAAATGAGTAGAAAGTCCATTTCTTGGTGAGGTCTAAGCTAAATGTCAGGTTGAAATAGAATATGAAAGTGGTAGAGTGTCCTCATTTGCTGAAACTTGACAAAAGGTAGTCAGTTTACCAAAGATCACTGAAGAACTGGGATGTAGTGTGTGAGAGTTCCTCATTAATTTCCTAGTTTGAGAGATAAATTGTTGTAAGCACACAATTCTACAATAATGTTAGGATTGCCTTGCCTTGCAGACCAAAGTTCTATCCAAATCAGTTATTTGGACACAGTCAAGAGAGCCACATGATTACCTGAGTAGCCACAGGGCATTGGATACGTGTTTCTTGGAAAATTGGTCCAACAATACATCACATTAATAAATAAATGTTTACTTTAATCTACAAAGCCATGGCGGGATTTTACCTTTTCAGACGAATATGAATTCTGATAATAGACTTTTAGTAGTATCTGTCATAGTATTAGAAATATTAGAAGAAAATCATTTCTATTGTACCTTGCAATGTATGAAGTACAGATATCCTCATAAGAACTTTGTGAGATACACTAGTCTAAGTACTTGTCCAATAACTGTCATTTCTATACAGGGATTTCCCCCCCAGTTTCTGTTTCTCATATTCTATCTATATTTAATTTATTTACTTCATAGAAGAAGAAGTGTAAAGGTGAACAAGGGCATAAATATATGGAACAGTCATATAGTAAGAAGTCCACTGGTCCATCATCCCAGTACTGATGTCCACCAACTTCATGGAGTGGGACATTCCCCTTCTTCCTTACTGGTGTAGCTAACTGAGCTCCCTGAATTTGTTCCTGGGGGCTAGCAGACACTCAGAAACAGTGTATTTGCAGTTGAAGGGAGAAATGGTAGGGGGAAAAACCCAGGGATTTGCAGTTGAAAGGGAAAATGGGCAGAATTCTCCACCCCCTTTTCTGCAAAGAGAAATATCATTTGATCAGAGCTACTGTATGACTGGATAACTGTTGGATACCCATTACCTATGCTGACTGGCAACTGCATTCCAGAGTCTCAGGCAGGGTGTTCTTTTCTTCCAAGAATTTGGGGGGGGGGGTGATTATGTTTTGTTTCTGTAAAAGTTTTGTATATGTTGTTTTAATTAATGATGGGTTGTTCAAAATGTCTTTTATATTTTATGTACTTTTTAATTGATTATATGCCATGACCAGAATGTTCTTTTACTGATCAATAGAATAAAAATCTAATTAAAAACAAACTAACCTTGCTACTTAGATCAACATGGGTAGACATGTTAGTCTGTCTGTAGCAGTAGGAAAGAGCAAGATTCTAGTAGCACCTTAAAGACTAACAAAGTTTGTGACAAGGTATGAGCTTTTGTGAGTCACTGCTCAACAATGACTCACAAAACCTGATACCCTGCCACAAATTCTGTTAGTCTTTAAGGTGTTACTGGATTCTTGCTCTTTTCTCTTGCTAGTTAGATCCTTTGAAAAAAAAAACCCACCTTTTTTAAGATTCTTTTTAAAGAGAGAAAGAAAGGCGCTAGGAACTTAATCTTGAATGTTCTGTATGAAAAATATCTTGCATCCCCTCACATAAGACTTGAATTTCTCAAGAACAGATGGATAGCAATTTTTCAGTATCTTCATTGTAGAAAGGTTTGTCAACCATGAGGTGTTAGTAGCATTTTATTCTCTCTCCACCCATTTTTAACAACTACGTCCAGACTGAAGTGATTAGAATGCTACAATATCATAAGCTCTATATGTCTTTAATGCATCAGACATTTTAGTTGACATAAAGAAAGAGCCAGTTTGGTGTAATGGTTAACAGCATGGACTCTAATCTGGGAGAACAGAATTTGATTCCCCACTCCTTCAAATACAGCTTCTGGTGTGACCTTGGGTCAGTCATAGGTCTGCTGGGTGAGGCTTCTATTTAAAGCTGCACCTCATCAGAGGCGTGAGCCAAAGGGCTCTTGGCCTGTGGATCTTAGCCTAGGGGCTCTGTGGCATCCTGCTTATTGGGGAGACTGTTTCTCCTTTAAAACACACTCTGTGTACATGAACTTTGTAGATTTCTGCTGCCACCAGGAATTAAAATTCCAAATATCTCTATTTTGGTAGAATGACCCAGTGTCTGGGCACTTCAGAGGACTATGTGGCCTTGAGGAAGGACTGTTCTGATTGCTGGGATAAGTTTAAACAAATAATGATTTATTTATAAAAGAACAAAATAGGTTTCTGGGTATTTTGAACTATTGTTGAAGAAAGAAAATATAACTGACAAAGCTTGGCATCACACACAGTCTCTCAAACACCAAAACTCAATTCTGACAGGCAGGGGTCGTTTAGTAGAAAAAGAGCTAGGGGAACTCATTAGCATAACTCATTAGCATATGCCACACTCCCTGACATCACCGGAAGTGTGTCATAAGGCCACACAACCCTCCCCAAGGCCCTCCCTGGCCCCAGGCAGGCAGGGGTGGGGAGAGGCAGGGAGGAAGCAACTTACCCTCCCTCTTCTCCTGCCTCCTCCTGGCTGAATGAGGGCTGGAAGCGGGGTGGCCGGAAGCAGGGGGCGGGGCTTCGTCATGTGCCCTGCCCCCGTACCTCACCCGGGGAACTGCGATCCCCCACGATCCCCCCCGAAATGACCTCTGCCGAAATGACCTCTGCTGACAGGCTTATCTCTCTCATAGATAGCCACACAGGCTGAACTCTTGCTCATAGCCACATAGGCTACTCTCTTGCTCATATAGCCACACAGGCTGAACTTTCTCTCTCATAGCCACACAGGCTAAACTTAAGGATTTTGGCTGTGACAGCGCCATCTATTTTATCTTGATTTTGTTCACAAACTGTCATCAGAATAGACCAATTCTTGATATACTGCTCAAAACAGTCCACTACAGAGTTCCGTCTAACATCTTGTGGGACTGTTAGCAATTTCAATGACATTAGTCTTTATTTATGGAACACTGAAGTCTTTGGCTAGGAGGTGCAGCAAATGAGCACTGCAACCATATGTTATTAGCTTTGTATTCCCTTCCCACTGTTCTAAATTTCCTCTAATCTTGGATACATAGCCAGCATTGTCTGCAACCAAACTGCATACTAGACATTTGAATTTTTGTTCATATGATATTATAGCTTTTGGTGCCACTTCTGGTAAGTATTCTGTTGTGTGTTCATTTCCTGACGTATCAATTGTTTCTGCAAGGACGACATTCTCTTCTTCTGTTGTTATACAAGCACATCCAACAGGATCATTGTGGACATTACTCCACAATGATTTAGGTAAACAATTTTACCCTCCAGAGCTGTTTTTATTTTATTTATTTATTATTTTGATTTATACCCCACCCTCTCCACAAGCAGGCTCAGGGCTGTTGCACATTGCTCCATTTCTCTGTCACACACTTTATCCACCTGTTTCCCTGCAACATCTGCTCTGCTGGGTGGACTGTATCCTGGTCTCAATGACTGAATCATATTAATTAAGTGTAGGTTTTCAACCAGATAGAAAGAAGAGTTTGTCGTGTAAACCAACTCGGCATTTTTTCCCCATCAGTTAATTCTTTTTCTAATCTGCTGGTTTTTATCACAAATTATCTATGGTGATTCCAGGTTAGTCAGCTTTTTTCTTTGTTTTGGGTGATATACTGTGGATGTGTGGTGTATAAGATGTGACTGAAACACTATCCTGGACAGATAACTCTGAATCTGTAGAATAAGAGGACGGCGATCTCAAAGGTAGATAGTTTTAAGAATCCTTTATGTTGATAATGGATTCCCCTAAACAAAAAAGTCAGTGCTATTATTTTATTATTTATACCATTTCTGCTTGTTTAGTATGACTCATTGTATCCACTGCCACTCAGTACTGTCCATAAAAGGAATGTTTGCTTGTTTCAACTCTTTATTTCTTCATACCAACTGTATCAAAATGACAGTAACATGCAGTAATAATAAAAGCAAATATAATTTTGCTCAAGCATGACAATTCCTCAAAGCAGTCTTTAAGAAATATGATGAAATTGGGTTTTCCAGTTTTGGTGACTTGAGGCTTGGACATGTCCCATCGAGCTTCTGATGGAGACGCGCTGGGTCGTGGCAGACAGGAGGGGCCCTGGATGGGTCCCCCCCGGAGTCCTTGTAGGGGACTCCCAGCCTGGGGTGTGTAGGAGAGCCTCTCCTGAGGTGATGGCTGAGGGATCGAGGTTCTCCCTACCCCAAGAGGTCCTGCCACTGTGAAGCCATCATGGCAACAAGAGCTGGCTGCTGGATGAGTGGACAAGTGATCTAGCATGATTACTCTCCTACAATGATTTAAACACAATAATACAGTGAATTAAGAGGTCCCCTGTAAAAGCGACTAAATCTTTAAGACCAACAGTTTTAACTCAAGGAATAAGCGATGAGTGGGGAAAGAGCTGGGGATACATCCCCCCCCCTGAAATTGAACGGTCCCCAAATGATAAAGGAAATAAACGAAACTAACTGTGTAAGACTGTAACTGAGACCGGAAGCTGCAAAATAATCCAAAGCATATCTAAATTGGAGAACTTTGACTTTAAATCCAAAAACTTTCTTCTTGTATAAACAATGTCTGGGAGAGGGAGAAGAATGGTGCCAGAAAAGAAACCTCTGACAGGAAATACCATACCAACGATTCCCACCCAGACACAGGAAGCAGCTGCTGTTTTTCCCAATATGCTGGCTGTGGCACTGAGCCCCCTGCTGGAGCAGATGTCTAATATTAGTAGTAAGCTGGATGGAGTCCAAAAGCAACTGACACAGATGGATAAAAGAGCAGACAAAAGTGACAGAGCCATCAAGAAAGCTGAAACAAAGACTAAAGATATTGAACAAAAATTGGGTGAAGTGGAAAAAGAGATCTTCAAATAAAGGCTGCAACTTCAGATGGAAAGATCAATGTGTGTCTTGCACTTTCAAGGTGTTCCTGATCAAAAGGGAGAAATTTGAAAGCAATTTCAAGTGAAGTGTTAGCACCAATGACAGATCTTAAACAAGATGCATTGCAAAACAATTTAGATTTGGTTTATCGAACTTATCCAGATTATATTAAGAAAAATAAATTGCCTGGAGAAATATATGTAAAATTCTCTAAGAGGTCTACCAGAGACAATGTTTTGAAAGCTAATCTGGAAAAGTCTTGAAGGTTAAAGATGAAGAAGTAAATTTTTTTAAAGGACATTCCATTCGAGATGCAGAAGCTAAGGCGGCAATATAAGGATTTAACTTTCTTCCTCCGCAATTACTCAATTGCCTATAGATAGATTTTTCCTGAGGGATTGGTATTCAACTATAAGGATAAGAAGAACAAAACTGACTCTGTCCATAAAGCTAAAGACTTTTTGAAATGGCAACAAAGCCCGGGTTAAAAAAAACCTATGGACAACTTTGAAGAAGAGGGAACCAGCGACGGAGAATCAGATGACACCTCGTGTAGATCTAGCAGTACCTCAGAAACCTCAGATTCAGAGAAAGGGGCAGCTGTACCTAAAATACGTAACGCTAACCTAAAGTACAAGAAGAAGAAACATAAAAAATAAACGGATAGTTCAATAGAATATAAGTGATTATAAAACACCTGATACCAGTATTAAGATTTAAGCTAGCTTTATCTAGAATTTAACTTTTTGATAAAATGTTCTTTGTTATTATGGTAGGACTGATATACAACAATGTAATTAGGGGTGTGAAAAAAAATCAGCCCATTCAGATTCGGCCGAATTGGGCAGAATAAATTTCGGCTGGCAGTAAGACTCCCGCATGTCAGTTTCATCAGTATGAGCCGATTCGGGCGTCTTTAGGCCAGCCGAATGTCAATTTAACCCCATTATATCCTATGGGATATTGAAGTCAATGGTGAAAACATAGGGTATATTCTGGGGGCTGGAGAGGAGGAGGCTTGAGGGAGAGACTCCAAACATGCTGGGTAGCTGCTGGAGCCTCTCCCCAAGATACCAACCAAGTTTCAAGAGCATTGGACCAGGGGGTCCAATTGTACGGGCCCCCAAACAGGTTACCCCTATCCCCTCCCTTGTTCTCTATGGAGGGGATAGGGTCAACCGTGTGGAGGCCTGTAGAACTGAACCTCCTGGTCCAATGCTCTTGAAACTTGGCTGGTATCTTGGGGAGAGGCTCCAGCAGCTACCCTGCAAGTTTGGAGCATCTCCCTTAAACCCCCTCTCCTACAGCCCCTAGAATATACCCCATGTTTTCACCATTGAGTTCAATGGCCCATAGGATATAATGGGGCCGAATTGCTGCCGAAATTCGGTGGCAATTCGGCGGCAAGCCGATTCATATCAGAGAATCTGAACTGGTCTGCAGTAGCCCGAAAGGGGTCAGAATGGGCCATTTTTGGGGGTGCATCAGTTCGGACGAACTGAATGCACATCCCTATGTAACATATAGAATATGATCCTTGTCTTATCTTTTGTATTAGTTATAGTGATTCCCCTTTCCCCTCCCTTTAGGATGTAGTATATAAAATGCAATAAAAAGCTATATATACAAAAGAAATATGATGAAATCAAAACCTTCACCAACCTGAAGATCCTTGCCATTCAAACATGTTTCTTTTGTCATCTTCTCATGATGTTGTTTCATTTGGGCCACCAGACCTTACATTTCTTTGTTGCAGTGTTTGCATTTTGCATGCATGCCTGACTTACCCATTAGGTAGAGGAACTTAATTAAAATATTCCCAAACTGGGTCTCTTTACAGTCTACTGCCATTATAGATTTTCTCTTCCAGGGAAAGAATAATATGACAAACATCAGGCTATACACACACAGATCCAAAGACCTGTGGATTATTCTGCTCAAAAGATTTCACTTTCATTTTTACTGCTTGTCCCTCCCTCCTCACACTTAGCTTCTTGTGCAGATCTATTTCACTCCCAACAAGCTTCTATTAATTGAACTTTTGGAAACTTAGCACTTAAGAGGTAAGGGGTTAATTCTGTGTATATAGATTTACAGAGGAACAATGGGATTAAGGTATTTTTCACATCTCTGTTTATTTTATAACATTTTTGCTGTGAAGAAAAGGCATGTGATCTCTGCAGACACAAATTCACAGTTTTGAGAAACCAAGCATCTGTGATAATATCTTCTAGAGAGAAAAACTGCCCAATAATCTTACAGAAACCTCTGGAAGAGCATGACATGAATGGATTAATGGAATTCATTCACCAAAAAATTTAAACATTGCCTGAATTGCATCATTTCATGATGAATAACCTTTGGACTATAATGGATCATAAATATAAAACTATCTTTAGATAGATTTTTCCTCAAAAAGCATTGTATTAAAAAATCTAATTTAAAATTTAGAAATCTGTTTTTAAAAAATCTGTTTTTATTTTTTTAAAAATTTTTGAGTTTTATCCACCCTGAGGCCAAGAAAGAACGAAACTAGGCAGGCGGTTGGTGGGGAAACTGAGAGAGGCACCACTGCAGCCAGCAAGGCAAACAGGTACACAGACAGGCAGGGAGTGGGGAGGAGGAGCAAGACTGTGAGACAAAGAGAGAAAGACTGACTGAGAATAGATAAGGGAAGGGAGGAAGGGCTCTTCTGCATTCTCATTTTTATCTGTTGTGTATTGCTATTGCTTTTTGCATGCATTTTGGTGCCTCTCTGAAAGCTGTTGCTTTCTGCATGATTTTGCTCCCTATAGTGGTTGATTAAAAATTACATCACTGTATGTCCAGCATATTTCCCTGCAGTCCAGCATATATCTCTCCAGTTTTAAAATGCAGGGAAATATGCCAGACATATAGTGATGCAATGTCAAATCAGCCACTAGAGGGAGAAAAACACATGTGGGGAAAAACAAGCAATAGGGACACACAAGCAACATAAATGAGAATGGGGAAGAGCCTGAAGACTGACTGAAAGAAAGGAAGGGTGAAAGAGAGAGATAGTCTGAGAACAGGTAGGAGAGAGAGAAAGACTGACTGTGAAAGGTAGAGGGGTAAATTCGAAGGGGAATAAGGTATCCTCTTCCCCATGATTTCTTGAGGGTCCTTGCTTGTCAATATATCTAATTCTCAACACGGCCCCATCTGAAGTGCCATGAACAAACCAAGCACATCTTTCTGCAAACCTGAGAAAAGTCCCAAGTTTGTATAAAAATCTGAAATTTAAAAACATAATAGTGGAGGTCAGTTATGATAACCCCGTCAAGTAATAGAAGCAGCATTAGAATATTTAAAAAGCAAATGCCCTATGTGGCCATTGTGAGGCAACCACAACATTATTGCCAGTGTTCAGTCCTTGATTTCTGTCAGTAAAAGGCAAGATAAGGTGGCAGGACCCTATCCAGGGCTATTTTGCCCTTAGAGGAATGGCTCATTGGGACCAGGACCAGCAGCATACATTATGGCTCTTGCTACCATGTAATTTGCACAACTCACCTTGGCCCAGCTGTTTACTACTATTCAACAGTGGCCACCACTTGAAAGCCAGTGTGGTAGAGTGGTTAGTGATTCATAATAGGATCTGGGAGACTCAGGTTCAGATCCCCCCTCTGCAATGGAAGCTCTCCAGGTGACCTTGAGTCAGTCACACAAACACAGGATTGTTGTGAAGACAAAATGGAGGAGTATTGTTGTGTCTGCTGGCTGCCACCAGGGGCCAGCCACTACCCAAGGCTTGACCCTGGGTGAACAATGGGAACTGGTCTCTTGGTCTCTCCAACAGGGAGCCAATAGAAACGGGGAGGGAAGTTTGAACCTCCCAATGGGATCCAGGGATGTCCCCTGGATATGTATATAGTTGGCCTCAGGGCCGTTTGTCTTTGTCTTAGTTGTGTAAGAGTCAAGCGTGCACCATGTTATGGGAGCTGAGTGGGCCTAGCCACGCGGTCAATCCATTACACAAAAAGTATGATGTAAGTCGCTTTCATTCCCCATTGGAGAAAAAGGTGGAATATAAATGAAGTAAATAAATAACTAATTAGGCTGAACATTGGGGGGGGGGCTGATAAAAGGAAGCTTGGATGATAAGTGAGAATGAGAGAAGGAAGCAGGGCAAAGGGAGAAGTTATGGGGTTCCTGGGGGGGAAAAAGAGAAAATTGTAG